>NC_083477.1:22316897-22404397 GCF_030014155.1 Tachysurus vachellii | reverse complement strand
ACATTTCTCTCTCTCTCTCTCTCTCTCTCTCTCTCTCTTCATCCCTCTCTGTCTCCCTCAATCTCTTATGTACTGCAACATTTTTGGCCATTAAATTTTCATTGGTTTCTTCCTCAGCAGCTGTAAGAATAACTCCAGTTCACCACTGACCCAAGATAAATATAGCAACAGGACCACAAGGCTCATGCAAGAGAGAGAGAGAGACACAGAGAGAGAGAGAGAGAGAGAGAGAGAGAGAGAGAGAGAGAGAGAGAGAGAGAGAGACAGGGAACAGAAAGGAAGAGAGAGAGAGAGAGAGAGAAAAAACAGAGCAAGAGATTTTAAACTGTTAAAGTTAATTCTTTAGTAATCTGTTCTTTTACTTATACACCAGGAACTGCATACAGCATGGGGCTGAAATCAGAGATGAAGTCCAGGATATTCTGAGAGCAATTTAGAACTTTATTACTTCACAAACGGTCCTCCTGCAGTCATATGGACATCATCAGTACACAGATCAGTACAGATGGTAGACACAGCATGGATCACTTCATAGTGAACAGAACAAGGAAAAAGAAAATGCAGACCATAAAATGAATAAAAACTGAGCCCTTGCCATTTGACCTTGATCTCTTACTGACTTTCCAGCATTCAGTCAGGATGGTCATCTTAAGAGGACTTCAGTGATTCATGCAGTCATTTTTAAAACATGATTTAACAAGATGGCTGGCACAGAAATGAAGAGAACAGAAGGTCCTTCTTTAAATAAACAGTCTGTTCCTCTGTGATAAGAGCAGACATTCTGCTGGTTCTGATGCTCTGTATATTTCTCTTACTGTTCAGCACAAATTTAGTCCCATGCTTTTCCCAACACAAGCTTTGTGCTGAATTTCTCTAGATATTTCTTTAACTGCCAAATCAGCTCTGTTAAGAAAATAACGTTTTCAGCAGTGATGTTAGAAAACTTTTCACTTCATCAAATCTGTTTTCAACATTATTTTACTTCCCTGAAATCTGGAATCATCACAGTGCCAAAACGTCAGATGGACATCATGTGACTCACATAGTACAGGAGATCTGTCCAGCCCTCCATAGTGATGCACTGGAAGACGGTGAGAACGGCAAACAGGATGTTGTCAAACTGTGTGATTCCGTAGTTCGGTCCAAGCCAGTATTTTCTACAGGTCGTACCATTTGGACAGAGTCGAGAGGGGAGCTCAGTTCCACATGGAAACTCTTCCCGGATTTCATCTGTTAAAAATACACACACCTTCATCAGTCCACAGATTCTTCTACACTACACACTACGCAGGCCTTCAAATCAATCTTTACAGCAAAATAATTACAACATTTACAGATTAGCGTCATAAGCTCACCAGTGATGTCATCGAAACAGGTGGTGTGAAATTTGCCAATGTAGAACTCAAGGCCAATGATGGCAAACATGAGAATGGCGAAGAAAAGCAGCAGGCCGATCTGCAGCAAAGGGATCATGGCCTTCATGATGGATTTGAGCACTACCTGCAGGCCTGGAAGACAAACAGACACTCACACTATTGTTTAATGAGTTTTTGGTCATGTAGGTATTTGATCCCAAATGTATTGACTAATTTTGGAGGTTTACATTAACACCCTTTTTATTTCCACAACAATAATATCAAAGTGAAAAATCTCCCTCATTCTCTTTTTTCTTGTTCTGTTCCTCCGACACTCACTGGGAATTCCAGACACCAGCTTCAAGGGTCTCAGCACTCTGACAGCCCGCAGCGTCCGCAGGTCAAAGTCTGAACCCACTGTGGATAGGATTCTGTAAAGGAAAGTGAAGAACTGAGCATGTGTGTTGGGAGTGAAATGAATTATTACAGACCAGTAGTCTGAAACAGCCAAAGAATATTGATGCAAATAAATGAAAATATTTGATTTAATTATTTTTTCTAACAGTTTTTTTTGTTTCCGGTGATCACACAGATGTTTAGTGTGATTCAGGTCTGGACAACTTCACAAACACTCATTTTCTGTTAGTGAACCTGAAAGAAATACCTTTTCATCTTCAGCTTACTAGCAGACACCTGAAGATATTTTCACTAAGGTCGACTGGTATTTGTAACAATTCCTGATTCTCTTCAGCTTGATAAAAAGCTGAAGAAATGCAGCTCTAAATCATGATGCTACCACCAGCATGATGCACCATGGGGATGAGGCAAACAAATGTGTGTTTGACGTGTAAAGAATATGTGACTGTTGTCACTTGCACTGCCACATACACCTGTCACGCCTTTCATGTTGCCCTAAGTCCTTCATTCTGAAATTTGAAGGACGTCCTGTTCCTTGTGATGTCACTGTGGTGCTCCATTTTCTCTGTTTGTTAATGATGGTATGTGATTGGTTCATTCTGAACAAAGCCACAATCCCAAAGGAACCAGGTTATTTTTTAAGTAAGTTTTTTTCCCCTAAAATTGCAAGATTTATCTTGGTTTATTTTTTTTACATAAAAAACTGCCATTTTAAGAGCGCAGTGTTAATGTTTGATATCCATTGTACATATATAAATATCATGTTTGTGCGCATTAGGGACACAGGAATTATGATTCCGATTCAATCAGAGTTCTTCATGTCTAATTAAATATATATTGTTAATTTGTAAATAGAAATAATATCCCTGTGAACCACATCCCTAGGGTAATGGATGATTCCTCATTCACCCCGTTTCTAAGGTAACCAGTCTGTTCTCATTCATAACTGTTGCCATGGAAACAACATTCTTCCACCATTGATAGAATCACAGCATCTCTGTGGTAACAGTCCAGGAAAAGGTGGAGTCTAATTTATTGATTTATTCTCTGTCACAGTCACCGAATTTAAAAAAACAAATCATACTGATCTGTTCACAATGCTACACACACACACACACACACACACACACACACACACACACTTCATCACATCGTCCTGCTGCAGCCTTAATGGCTACAGGCCATTAGTATTTTTTTTTTGTTTGCTTAACACTGCAGTGATGTTTTAAGAGCAGAGTTAGTGTAATTATGGTTGGTAAGAAAAACATCTTACATGTATTGCTTTTCATCTTTTCTCATGGCCCATGGCAGAGGGACGGAGCCCCAAAACACCACAGTATAAGACACACTTTACACCATCATGGCCCATGGCAGAGGGACGGAGCCCCAAAACACCACAGTATAAGACCCATTTTACCCCAGACTACACAAAGTGTCCCCCTGTGTTATAAGCATTAAACATAATGACACACACTGTACAGTTTGTAACAGTGACTTCAGCATTGGGGTAAATGATTGTAAAAGACGTGTTGACGTGACTTCAACACGTTTCTGTTCATCTTCAGCTTATATAAATAGTAAAAGTGACCTACATATTTTAATATAATTAACACATAATTGGGTAACACTTTACAATATGGTTCATTAGTTAACATTAGTTTACTACGTTAGTTAACATGAACTAATAATGAACAGCACTTCTAAAGCATTTATTTATCGTTGTTAATGTTAATTTGAACATTTGCTAATACATTATTTATATCTTGTTAACTTTAGTTAATGCACTGTGAACTAACATGAACAAACCATAAACAACTGTATTTTTATTAACTAACTGGTCCTCCTTTATTTATTTATTTGGGGGGGGGGGGAGACGACAACACCTCCCAAAAAAACACCTCCCTAAAAATACTTTTTGCAGGTTGGGATGTCTGTAACAGGGACACTGAGACCAGATGCCATCTCTATATATATGAGACTTTATTGTACAATAAATTTATCATTTGGATAAATTCCCCTCCAAACCCAAAAGCCTTCAACACTCTGAAAAGGTCTTGATGGTCAACTCGATCAAATGCTTTTTCCTAATGGAGTGATAAATTTCCTACATTTATATTATTACTCATAGCATCATCAATTACATCACATACTAAATGTAGATTGTCAGTGATACATCTGTCTCTTATACAATAATATTGTCCTAGTGTATGATTTTGTACAATATTTTGTTTAACCTATTAACAAGCCACTTTGATATGAGATTATATTGATGATAAAGCAACAGGGTTTTTTTTCAGTCTACTCTTATGTACTGGCAGGAAGTTCATCTCCCATCATGTTCTTTTAAATGAAAAAGATTTCTCTCACAAACCACCCTAAAGTCTCTAAACACGAGTTTGAATGAGATGTGAACTGCTGACTAAAGTCGCTGCTCTCACTTTTTCCAGATTTCACTTTTCCCACATTACAGAGGAAATAAATGTCCAAGTCTGGAAAAAACTCACTCACTTCAGTACTTTTACCTTTAGTTTCATCAAGAAATTGGATAATTTGAGCCTCACTATACAGATCTTCACTGACCAGCTTTGACATCTCTGACCCTTCAGACCATTGATCATCATCTTTTATGCTGTCTTTAGTAAACTGAGACAATCTATCCTGATCATCTGGTAGACTTTGCTCTACTGCTTGTACATTCATTGTCTTCTTGTTTATGAGGGCAAGAGAAGCGTTAATGGCCTCACTGCATTCAAAGCATTTGAAGTTATCGGTAGTTGCATACAGCAGATATGAACCTTCTCCTTTAACACTTGTCACCTGCATGATTAAACGTGTTTAAGGGTGACGTTTTTGCAACCTAACCTTAAGTTCTTTAATTGTGACTTTAGTCGCTGGAGCTGCTAAAGGAGTCATTCCTTTAATCCACAACTCACTTTCAGACAGCTGAATGACTAACTGTTCTGTCAACGACTGCCTTATTCATTCATGATGCTGAGAGAATATTGTGCCACCCCAAGTACATCCTCCACGCTCACGCCAGGCTCAGGCACACACCTGCACCCATTACGCAGTGTCAGGTGTAAGGTTTCCTGGCCAGATACGTACGCCATACCGACACGTGACAAAAAGCCGCTAGCAGTTTAGAGTGTTCAATAGTTTTTTTTTAAAAAATACAATTCCATCTAAAGGGGGAACAAAGTAAGGAAAGAAACTGAAAAAGAGCTCAAATTTTCTCTTTCACTCTAACAAACATGCTCCACTTGCCCCACCACACTCAGAGAGAGAGAGAGAGACAGAGAGAGAGAGAGAGAGAGAGAGAGAGAGAGAGAGAGAGAGAGACAGAGAGAGAGAGAGAGAGAGAGAGAGAGACAGAGAGAGAGAGAGAGACAGAGAGAGAGAGAGAGAGAGAGAGAGAGAGAATAGAGCTTTAGTTGATCATCGATCATCTGCAGCATTGAAAAAGCAGGTTACTGCAGCAACTCCTGCATTCTCATTCGCTTGCTCGGCCTCTCTCTCTCTCTCGCTCTCTCTCTCTCTCTCTCTCTCTCTCTCTCTCTCTCTCTCTCTCTCTCTCTCTCTCTCTGACTATTTTTTTCCAATCTTACTTCTCTTCTCCAGTTTCATCCACACCCCGTCTCATCCTCTCTCTCTCTCTCTCTCTCTCTGTACATCTTTCTCCATAATGTGAGAAATGTAAAAAAAAGATTACATGATATTTTTACTGCACTCCCTTCTTTTTCTCATTCCTGTACAGAATTTTTACATTAACTCTCTCTCTCTAGCTCTCTCTCACATACACACACATGCACACACGTTCATATTTGTCCTTGTTTCCTGATTTTTCCCTGCACCACAATTATATGGCTGACCTACTTACAGATGGAGTCTCATATACAGTACATTAAGTACACACAGATGATGCTGTACTGTAAGACTATTTAAATTTATCCATGGAAATTTGGTTCTGAAGATCACAGCAATTGCAAGATAAGCAAAGGACAGGAAGTGATATCACAGAGGATGAGTGTATCCTCTGTGTATCCCCAACACTATCCCTAGCATGTATCCCCAGACTCTGCATCCAGGTGTGATTTCTAAAGGGACAAGTGCAAGCTATCTCTTCCCTTTTATCGGCTGCATGGGGAAAGTCTTAGCTCTTAAAGCGAAGGCCTACATGGTCACAGCGAAAGCCCCCTGCATGAAATCTGGACAGCCGGTCAGGCAAGAGAGGACCTGAAGTTGTCGGTCATCTCTGCCTGGCAGGACAGAAAGAAGTCCTAATGCCTGAGGGCTAAAGTTTCTAGGCATATCCCTATAGGGCCGTCTCCACTGCCGCCTACCCCACCACCTCTTGCTTTGGAGATTAGCCAAGCTCCTGTTCCTTATGTATCATCACCTCCTGGGTTAGACTTTGCCAGCTCACTGTTTCAGAGCACCAGGTGAGGTAAGAACAGTGAGAGGCTTATATATCTCTCAGACCATCTTGCAGCATGGAAATTACTGCCAGGTGAGTCACACTGGGTTCAGTAGAGCATATTCTCCTCCCAGATTGAGCCTCCAGCCTTTACAGCTGGCATTTCTTGGTTACCAAGAAGGACGGGGCAAATGGCAAAACTTTTGGACCTGCATTCTTATGTTACCGCTCAAGGTCACTGTGTCACAGAGCAAGAACTGTTTTGTGGCAATAATCCTGAAGCATGCCTAGGTTCACATAGGTATCTTGCCAGAGCATAAGAGACTTCCCAGGTTTACTTTCAGGGGCAAAGTGTAGCCATGCTGGGATCTCACCTTTTGGCCTAGTGTTATTGCTCACTCCCATTAAGTGCATGGAGGCTGCTCTGGCATCATTGCACCCCGGGGCATCTTGGCTCAGTCAAGCCATTTAGATGCCGTGCTTGCCCACATGAGATCCTAGGCCTTAGCATAAACTTTGGGAAGTTTGCTTTCTCCCATTCAGAGAACCACCTTCTTTGAGAATAGTTTGGGATTAAGCTATGATGTGGGCCATCTGTATCCCACTCTGGGATTCCATCCTTTCTGTCATATAGAAAATCTGACTAGGTCAATGCCTCTCTGCTGCTCAGGTGCAGAGGGTGCTCAGCTCATAGTGGTAGTGACTGAAGCTATTCCTTCGGGTCTGCTACACCTGAGATCATTTCAACTCTGGCTCACCAGCAGGGTTTTTTCACACCCACAGACATCCTTTTCAGGGTCACAAGGGTTACGCATCAGGTTACCCTTTTTATCTGGACAGACCCCAGTTACTCACCTTGGGTCTCACTCAGACTCAAGACTCTTTCGACGGACGCCTCTTTAGCCGAGCAGAAGTGGCTTTGCTTATCCACTATCCCCTGTGCCTTTCTCTCTTCACCATACCCCCTTGGGCTGGATGCTATGTTGCAAATGTAGCTGAGGCTCTGTCTGGATACTTAAACCAGGGTACACCATGACTGAGTCCTTCTGTTACTGTTGGCTCCTCATTGGCCCATTCTGGCTTGCAGACCTATGTTCACCTATGTACCTTCACGATGATGCTCCTTGTTGTGCTGGGTAGTGATTGCTATTTCCTAGTCCTACATGACACACTGAAACATGCCCCTCTGGGATATTTGTGCTGTGGTAGGTTGGTTCTCTCTGCACACCCATATCAGGTTCTATAAACTGGACCTGGACACCACTCCTGGGTCTTTCAGATAGTGGTGTTCTGCTTCTGGCTCGTTTGTGCTCTTTCAGACCTCTGGGAAAGATGGAGATCAGATCTCCCAGCGTGTGGCAACATTGGTAGTAAATGGAAAAGGAAACACTTCAACTAGCACTTCTTTCCTTATCTTTTGCATTAAAAAAAAACACACACACAACCTTTGACACGTTTTCATTGTAACTATGAACAAATGTTTTAAACTCATGGTATCTTAAGTATGTAACCTAGTGAGCCAGAATTAATGTAGTCAATGTTAGAGATTTAAGCACTTATGTACGTCGCTCTGGATAAGGGCGTCTGTCACATGATGTAAATGTAAATGGTAGTACATGTAGTATTCCCATAACATTGATTCTGCCTTGATGCAGCATTGAGTTCCCTCACAAGGGAACTATCCTAGGTGACCTGTGGAACCCAGTTCCATAAGAAGGAAACAAGACATGATAAATCAGCATGATTTCACACAGAGCTTCAGACACACCTTCTTCATTCCCATAGTGTCAGCCATGATGTTTAACATGTTTGTTTATAAAGATTTTTCTATTACTATATTGATTGTTCTCTTTATTTAAATACTTGCTATTTTGTGTTGATTAGAAATAAATCCCATAAAATCCATTTTGGTTCCAATACTATAAAATGCTGAAATTATCATATATGAATGAATACTAATGCAAGACTGTGTGTTTGTGTGTGTGCGTGTGTGTGCGTGTGTGTGTGTGTTTGTGTGTGTTTGTGTGCGTATGTGTGTGTTTGTGTTTGTGTGTGTGTTTGTGTGTGTGTGTTTGTGTGTGTATGTGTGTGTTTGTGTGTGTGTGTTTGTGTGTGTGTTTGTGTGTCTGTGTGTATGTGTCTGTGTTTGTGTGTTTATATGTGTGTATGTGTTTGTGTGCGTGTGTTTGTGTGTGTGTGTTTGTGTGTGTGTGTTTGTGTGTGTGTTTATGTGTGTGTTTGTATGTGTTTCTATGTTTGTGTGTGTGTTTGTGTGTGTGTGTGTGTTTTTGTGTGTCTGTGTGTGTCTGTGTGTTTTTGTGTGTGTGTTTACGTGTGTTTGTGTGTGTGTGTTTTTGTGTGTGTCTGGGTGTGTGTGTTTGTGTTTGTGCATGACTCTATATAGGACTCACCCAGTCAGCACCACTACAAAGTCCATGACGTTCCAGCCATTTCGGAGGTAGGAGCCTTTATGGAAGGCAAAACCCAAAGCCAGAATCTTAATGCCAGATTCAAAGCAGAAGATGCCGATAAAATAAGGTTCTGTGTCATCCTGAAAAAGAGAGAAAGCTGTGGCTCCAATCTGAGCTAATAAAGACAATATAAAAACAGACATTCTATATTAAAGTCCGCTTTTACATCAGAGCAAAACAATAACTGAAGCAAATAATGACAAAGACAAACTCTCTCTCTCTCTCTCTCTCTCACACACACACACACACACACACACACACACACACACAGGACTAACCAGGCGCTCAGACATTGGTGTCTTGTCACCATCAGGAAGATGCTGCTCCAGCGCCAGGACAATGCAGTTAGCGATGATTGTGGCCAAGATCATGTACTCAAAAGGAGTGAGAGACTCAGGTCAAGGAGAAAAAACAAACTACACGTGTATAAAAAACAAACTACACGTGTATAAAAAACAAACTACACGTGTTTAATACCATGAAGAGGCACAAACAAATGATTTAATGTTGGCTTCCTAAAATTCTTATATTCACAAAATGTATCATTCCTAATCATCTAAACACACAGTATCTTTTCACTCAACATGAGGAGTTTGTAATGGATAAAAACTAAATGATAAAGAAATGGTCATTAGTGTTAATTTTGAGTGAATGTGGAGCAGAACACCATGCTCCACATGCTCCACACACCAGTCCATGCTCATGGTGAACTTGTGAGGTGAAATAGTGCAAAATAATTTTCCTTCAACACACTTTCATTAGATGTTTAAGCGTTTTAAGTAAACTGTATAAAATAAATAAGGAATTATATTTTAATACAATTGTCAATACTTGAAAACACTCAGGGTGAATGTGTAGACACAAGAGTGTGTGTGTGTGTGTGTGTGTGTGTGTGTGTGTGTGTGTGTGTGTGTGTGATTATTCAGTGCCCTTTTTACACAGCTGCTTGGCAGGATGCAGAGATGAAAGCATGTGTCCCCTGTTCTCTCAGGAGGATGAATGGACGTCATGTCCCCCCCACTGCCTGCCAGTGTGTGATATGGCCGCACTATGATGTGGCCACTGCCTGAGCGTGTAAGTGTGTGTGTGTGTGTGTGTGTGTGTGTGTGTGTGTGTGTATTCTTTGAAGAGACTAAATGAATAAGGGTTTCTGTTAAAAGGGTGTGTGAGCATACGTACGCTGCTGTGATCTATTTTCCAAAAAGCCTTCAATTATGAATCTTCCATCAAGCACACACGCACACGCACACGCACACACGCACACACGCACACACAGATTGCAGAGAGAAAATATGGAAACAAAAAAAATATCTCTCTCCATATCTCAATTTTCCAGCAGCTCTTGGTTCTTTTTGCAACATTTCAAATCTTCATTATTTCATTTTACATCCCTCTGCCTCATGTACACATTCTCTCAAACTCAAAACAGTCTGCACTGTCAGCAAGTGCTCATTCTCTCTCTCTCTCTCTCTCTCTCTCTCTCTCTCTCCCTCTCACACACACACACACACACACACACATGCACAGGACTAACCAGGTGCTGGAAGATGCTGCTCCAGTGCCAGGACAATGCAGTTAGCAATGATTGTGGATCATGCACACACAGACACACACACACTCGCACACACAGTTGTGAATATGATAACTTTTCATCTACCAGGTTGGGTCTAAAAACACTCTTAAAGTTTTACATCACTGCCGAGTAATTATGTCTGGTTTTGACAATAACATGGCTGCAGTGTTTGTGCTACTAGAAGGTGATTCCATTTGTGTGTGTGTATGTGTGTGTGTCTGTGTGTGTAAGGGAGAGACAAAGGGAGAGAGACAAAGAGAGAGACAGAAAGAGAGACAGATTAAGAGAGACAAAGAGACAGAAAGAGAGACAGAGACAGAGAGAGCAGTGTGTGACTTCAGCAGCATGAATGAAAGATCAGTGCATCAGTCTCCCTGCACTTAGTGCCTAAAATCACACACACACATGCACACACACACACACACTAAATAATTCACAAGTATGCAAAGAGAAAAAAGGCAGAGCGCAAGAAAAAGAGAGTAACAGAGTAACAGATAGACAGAGCAAATGCATTTGAAATGAGTGAATTATGTAGCACTGCTTGACCTTTAACCTATTTAATGAAAATAATAATTTAAGTCTTTAAGTCTTTATGACCCAAGTTAAACAAACCCTAGCTAAACAAACCCAAGTTAAACAAACCCTAGTTAAACAAACCCTAGCTAAACAAACCCAAGCTAAACAAACCTGTTTCATGAAACTTTTCTACAATATAGCAGAATGATTATTGCTCTACAGCTCATGCGATGTTAATGTGTTGTTTTTATGTCACCCATTTTATCTACTGTTTGTCTCCTGGAACATTGTGTCAAACAAGCTCAGGTGCTTCATCCTGTGTCCCACTGGAATAAAGCTCTCCAGAGCCACCAGACAGGAAGCCTGCAGACTGCATCATTTTCCAACCAGAAAAATGGTTCCTCTCTTCTTGATCATCTCAGCACCTTCACCTCTGGCCTGGTCATTAATGACCTAAATCTACATCTGTATTCTGTAAAGATGCAGCGACAAAATCTGTTGTTAAAAGTGACAATAAAACTGAGCTGAACACAACCTCCATCACCTCAGAAATAAATCATGTCAGCCATATCTGAAGACTAAATACTGGCATTTATAGGTTATGCATAATTTTAAATATGAAAATACATAAATAAATAAACAAATAAAATATAATATAATAAAATAAAATAAAAGGTAACCTGATACAGATTTCAGCCTTTATTGCCATCAGGGTTAATAAAAGAAACTGATACATGCAAAAGTTCTTTTTCTCTCTCATCACTCCATCTCTCTGCTCTAAACAATCCTTCAGTGTCTTTTCTTCATCAGAGTAGGAATCAGAACTCAGTGTGGACGTCAGTAATCATCTGTCATTTTTAGAAAGCTACACCTTGGATTAATTTTTTTTAGCAGATCTATTTGGAAATAATGGAAATCTGCAGAGTCAAGCATGTGTCCATATGCTGTTTTATGGTGATACTGAACAGGTTTCTTCTTTATATTCAGCTGAATTTTTCTCCAGTAACAGTAGAAGACTTTAATATTCATTTTAAATTAGTATTAAATATGGAAAATATAGTCACACTTCCCCAGTCTGAATCTTTACTTCATCTTATTTAAAATCTGTCTGTCATAATGTCTGCACTTCAGCGTGCAAAATCACATCAGTTACTGCACAAAGTTGACCCAGAATTTGAAAATCTGTTAATGATGGTTCTGTGTCTAAATCTAAAGCCAGCGTTCCCTTTACACTCACTAAAAAATATTTAGTGCTATAAAAACTAGTACCATGTAATGACCTTCACTATCACACTTAGCAAATCTAGTCTATCAAATGAATCTGAGGGGTGGCATCCTGTAGTGTGCTAAACAATGGACCAAGAGATTATACACCAAATCTAATGCATTTAGATGTAAGAGAAATTGCTAAGATATTTTAATTCAGAAAATTTGTCACTGTTTCATATAATAGTATAATAAACTCATATATAAATCAAATTTATATGAGCAACCTTTAGAAAAATGTAGATCATAATACAGTTAGCACATGAAAGCTTGTCACTGTTCAACAGAATAAGAAAATAGACAAATTGAAATAATTAAGGCTCTCTGGGATCTCCTGTCTCCCTCTGGTGTTCACATGTGTCCTCCTACTGGTCTCACTAGTTAAGAACCGAATACTCTGAAATCCTGCAGCAAAACCAATAACAAAGCTAAATGAAACAGCCATAGATCAGAAACTCATGAACCATCAGACCTTCTGTAGCAGAGACACAAACATGTGCATTTATATAAACAGTTTGTCTGGAGCCAGAGCTTCAAGGAAGAATTTAGATTTTGGATTGATTTTATATTTCATAATTAACAGCATGGGACATTTATTTAAAGAGTTTAAAGTGTGTGTTTACTGTCCAAAATTCTCAAAACAAATCTGTTCAAAGTCAAAAGTGGTAATGTGAATAATCACCAAACTGTGTTAACTGTGAGATCTAATCATCAACAGTTAAGCATTAAAATCTGTCATCACCATTCAGTTCTGATTGTTTGTTATCCGAACCTTAAGCAATGAATTTTATGTAGCTCGAGCTTTTTTGTGGTAAATAAATAAATTAAAGCTGCAGAACATCAACAATCTGTGTGGACTGAATCCTGTTTCAGATGTTAACAGAAAGTAAGTATATATATAATACAAATAATAAAATAAATAATAAAATAAGGTAAATATTTAACAGCAAATTAGTGAAAAACAAAATTTGATGATAAATATATCTTGTTATGTTACATTTTTACAAGTCCCGAAAAAAGCCACTTTTAAATTAAATCTACGATAAATCATTCACAAATACAGCATTTTAAAAGCTGAACCCATAATAAAGCAAATGAAATGATGTGTGTGTGTGTGTGTGTGTGTTTTAACCCATAACCAATGTTAAAAGTCTATTAAAGGTCTTTGTAGTCTATTGATTATGTTGGATCTTTGCCACACACACCAGAGATCTCTAACCACTCAGAGAAACCAACATTCTCTCAGTCGCCAGGCTGCTTGTATCATATATCGCATATCTGTAGTCTAGAAATATGAGTCATCTTCACTTATTCAGAAAGCACTTTCTTCATGCTTTTCTTGTTGATTTGAATTATTCTGTTAAAAAAGCATTGTACAGTAAGAAGGCCACTTCAAAATATATCAAAAATATATATCACAGAATTACCATCTATGACATCACAGTATCACCGTCTATGACATCAGAGTACAAAGGTTGATGGCATCACAGAATCACCGTCTATAACATCACAGTATCACTGTCTATGACATCACTGTATCACCGTCTAATAACATCACAGTATCTCTGTCTACGACATCACAGTACCACCATCTATGACATCACTCTATCACCGTCAATGACATCACTGTATCACCGTCTATAACATCACAGTATCACCGTCTATAACATCACAGTATCACCGTCAATGACATCACAGCACCACCGTCTATAACATCACAGTATCACCGTCTATAACATCACAGCACCACCGTCTATAACATCACAGTATCACCGACTATGACATCACAGTAACACTGTCTGAATAATACTGTATTGTGATCTATAACATTCCCGTCATTACTGTATCTACCATGTATGTAACATGGACTTTATCTCCGTCTGTAACATAACACATTATACAATAGTCTTTAGTGATCTTTCAGGGGTGCTTATATTTTTCATATATAGCTTGTATTTGTTTTACTGTGTGCATCATTTTGCTTGTCTCAGTTTGTCACATAAAATTCCAATTCTACCAACAGTTCCACCGATAGAGTTACTATACATCATTAGTTACTATCATTACTATACAGTTACTATACAACAGACATCACAAATGAAACGCCTTTTATGGATATAATTTTTGACTTAAAATATGAAATCTTATCAGATGAAGATAAAAAGTAAGAAGGGTTGCCAATGTAATGAGAAAACCATTAAAAGCAATGCACATACTGTACCAATGTGAGCTACACAGCCAGCTAGCAATGGTCCATAAGTCAGCATCAGGATCTTATCTGTCTGCTAAAGGGGAAGGAAAAACTTGGCCAAGATGTTTCTGAAATGACAGTTTCTCAATAATAATTTCTTGTTTATAGAACTGTTGTATAAAAGCAAACTCACACTCACTGAGTAAAAGTGAGCTGTGATCATCTACAATCTCGAACCTATGGCCAAAAGCACAGCTGTACTTATATTATAGCAATAACACATAATTCTAATACTTTCTTTGTTAAAAAAAAAGTCTTTGTTAAATTAAAAAGTCTTTGTTAATATAACAAATAATTAAAAGAGTTTTTATTATCTTTTTATAACATTAAATGCACAGAAAGATTTATCACTTATTTTCACTACTGGGATATTAGTAAAACTAATGGATAATAGAAAGCAAGAGAAATGAAATAATTAAAGTTCATTCATTCATCTTCTACCACTTATCCGAACTACCTCGGGTCACGGGGAGCCTGTGCCTATCTCAGGCGTCATCGGGCATCAAGGCAGGATACACCCTGGTCGGAGTGCCAACCCATCACAGGGCACACACACACACACTCTCATTCACTCACACACTCACACACTACGGACAATTTTCCAGAGATGCCAATCAACCTACCATGCATGTCTTTGGACTGAGGGAGGAAACCGGAGAACCCGGAGGAAACCCCCGAGGCACGGGGAGAACATGCAAACTCCACACACAAAAGGTGGAGGCGGGAATCGAACCCCGACCCTGGAGGTGTGAGGAGAACGTGCTAACCACTAAGTCACCGTGCCCCCCATAATTAAAGTTAATTAAAGTAAATAAAGATTTAGAGATTTCTAAAGCTGCTTTGTGATAATATCAAATGTTAATGTTGCTATACAAATAAAACTGAACTGAAAGTAAATGTAAATGAATGTAAGGCTTAATATACTAAACCTGCAAATTTACACAAACTGTGAATAAATTGAACAAAAGGTCAAACAGAAGAAGTTATTTATGAAGTTTTCAGCGGAAACAGATACTTTTTTAACCAAAAATGCATCCATGAATAAGTAAAAAGTCACTCTAACAAGTTTTTGATTAGCATTTGATTAGTCACCAGCAGCTTCAACACTGCAACCCTGACAACTGTGGAAAAAACCCTAACATGCGCAGACAAAAATCACAATCAGACTCATCTCACTGCAGCAAAAATGGCCAATAATTCACATGGAAACGTAAAGCATCTTTCACTAGAGTTAAACACACACACACACACACATACATACACATACACATACACATACACATACATACACACACACACACACACACATACATACACATACATACACACACACATACACACACACACATACATACACATACACACACACACATACATACACACACACACATACACACACACACATACATACACATACACACACACATACATACACATACACACACACACATACATACACACATACACATACATACACACACATACACACACTTACACACACACACACACACATATACACATACACACACATACACATAAACATACATGCACATACATACATACACACACACATACGTACACATACATACACATACATACACACACACACACATAAACATACATACACACACACACATACATACACACACACATACATACACACACACACATACATACACACACACGCACATACATACACACACACATACATACACACACATACATACATACACACACCCACACAAACACACACACACAAACACACACACCCACACATACATACACAAACACACACACACAAACATACATACATACACATACAAAAACACACACACACACACACACACACACAGGCCCTCTTCTTCCTGAAAGCCTTTCTGGACAAGGAAATGGAGGCTGCAACACCCCCCTCCTCTCTCTCTTTTCGACCTGAGTAACAGATTGCACATGCTGACATCAGCAAGTCGAGAAAGAACAGCGCGCGCGCAATTACTCATGCACACACGCGCGCGCGCTGTCGTGACGTTTTAAAACATACAATCTGTGAGAGTCTAATGGTGATTACTCCCCTAACCCACACCACCCGCCCAACCCTGGAAGCAAACCACATTCGAATGCTTTAATAGAGTTTGGACTGCACCTGGTGTGTAGTAAAGGACTGACCAATCAGCGTCAACACTAATGGCCTGTCTGAATCCTGTGCAGAAATAACCTGAGCACTTTCCTACCCAAATAACAGTAAGGATGCACCAGGGCTTTGTTATTTCGGTGTGACGGGGAGTTAAAGGATATGGCCACTCGGTGATCTTTTTGGCGTATTTTCTCACAAAGTTGTCCTCGCTGAATATGAAGAGGGAGCGGTTGACGGTGAGGCAGTTCTGTCGCACTGGGATTGGGTTGTACAGGGCCATGGTGCGCGCGCGCTGGGCCATCGACTGCTTGTACACGCGCTGCGCTCCCGGTGGGCCGCCCTGCCTGCTGGCCCCGCGCGCCGCGCCGCCCTGCCCGTGCGCATGCGCCACTGCACTGCCACCTCCACCGTACCGGGCCGGCGCCTCGTCTGTGAACCGCGCCATTCTGCACGCGCCGAACGCCAGTCTTCACGAAGCGGGAGGGAAGAAGGGGGTGAAGGTTCCGCGCGACGACCATTACATCCCACACATCACATACCGGGGGCGCGCGAGATTTACGTGCTGTGTTTATCTCACGTGTAAAAGGAAAAATTAAAGGGAAAAAAGAGATCCAGGCGCCGAGGGTTGATTAGCAAAAAAGTAATAAATAAATAAAAAGAGAGAAAGAATTCAAACGGGTCGTTCAGTCTCCTTGTTCACTGCAATTCAGATGGCTGTTTCTTCTTCACCTCATTTTTACATCCACATCACCGCCCGTCGTTGGCTCAGATTTCCTCTCTGTATAATCTGTAGAAACCTTCATCTTTTCTGTGGATCCATCGTAATGAGTTTGTAGAAAAAAAGCTTGTCCTTCTGTTAGACAGCTCGGAAACGGACACGGTCTCTTCTGCACCGCTCGCTCTGTAAAGGCCATAAAGGCTTCAGATCTTTCTGAAAAAGAACCAGATTTTAACGTCTTTGACCTTTTTTTTTCCAACTCAGCATTATGAAAAAATTTGTGGGACCCGTTCACGTCTTTTCCATCCAGGATAAATGGGGAGAAATCGGTGTATTACTTATTTATTTATTTATTTATTTCGAAACATCCGCAATATTCGGAACAGTGTAGTGATGCTCATTCTGCCTCCCGACGCCTCACGCTCTCGTCACCACACAGATTACCGGCATCAGTCATCCCGACCTTATAAATAAAGATTTGACGGTAAATTGTTCATTTCTCCACAATCATAGCTAGTAAAATAAAAAGAAAGGAAAACGGATCATCGATCGTTTGCTTGGTTTCTTCACAGATGAGGTGTCATCCTTCAGGCGGACTCCGGTGTTGAAGCGCTACAAAATCCCTTCTAAACAAACGGAACAAACGTTAGTGGTAGAAGGGCGACGGTGACGGTTCCGGCCGATCATAGCGTCTCGTACTCCGGGTTTCCGCGCTGTAAGCTGCGCGCGAGGACGTGCACATGATTCCGCCGCGCGTCCTTCGACTTGTCTCGGCTCGGCAGTTTCCTCCTCGAACGACCAGCGGCTCCTCTTTCCTCCTGGTCCTCTCCGTTAGCAGGAGGGGGAGGGGGTCACCGTAAAGGAGAAAGGAGGGTGGGGGCGCTCTCGTTCGCTGTGGGAAAAAAAGAAGTGAACACGGGTCCGGTACACCGGTGAATCGACTCCGAACGGCCGACGCGTAGTGTTATTAAAAGGTATTGATAAGTTCAGCGGTGCGCGTGCATTTGACCAAATATCCTTACACCTACTGCAGCGCGTGACGCGCGCGTCCCCGCACTAATCTGCGCCCCTGCATAGTGTTTATCCACCTTCTATCACGCGGACACCCGGTAGAGCGCGCGCACTCAGTCCTTGTAGCAAATCTCATGTTCTTGTCTCATATTCCTTCAGTGAGAGAGAGGAGGAGAGTCACATCGACCTGAGAACCGGAAACGTGTCTTTTCACTCTGCTATCAGGCTGAGAGCGATGAACAGGATGATTGTTTCTCAGCGGTGACGTAAAGAGAGATACAGAGATTATAACACAGTTCCGAATTAGTGCACAGAAATTTCCCAGTGAGCACCACAATGTTTTCCTCCAGTTCCTCCAGCACATTCATGTCCTTCTTCATCCCCATGATAAAGTGTTAACTCTCTGAACAGCTAAAGAAGGAAAATCTCCATTTATTTACTAAAATCTGTTTAGTGTTGAGTTTGTGGCTCTCAGCAGCACTAAAACACTTCAAATTCATTACCACATTTAACATTAATCTATTCTAAATACAGTTGTGTGAAGGAGTTAAACATACACACAAGCATGTGCTCACACTCACTCACACACACACACATACACTCACATACACACACACACTCACAAAATCTATGATCACACATGAAGACAAGGACTTAAACCCCACTGATCTGATCTGAGGTTCAGTTATGTCACACAGTCAGAGTTTAGCAGGTGAACACTCCAGGATACCAGATCATCTCTATCACACACATACACACACACACACACACACACACACACACACACACACACACACACACACAAGAGCATCATTAAAGCAGCTCCCACTAATCTAACAGCAATACACAGCAGGTAAGAGAGAGGGAGTGAGAGAGAGATGGAGAGAGAGAGAGATACAGACAGAGAGAGACAGAGGGAGAGAGACAGAGAGAGAGAGAGACATTATCAAATCCATGTACACAAACAAGAAGTGTGGAATCAAAATCGGCAACAAAAGACCACAATTCTTCCCTCAGGAGCGTGGAGTGAGACCAGGCTGCTGCCCAACACTGTTTAATATATGTGACGGAGTGGTAAATGGACGGAAAGCACAATATACAAACCTAAATATGTAAATGACAGACTACGCCACCCTGGGACTTTCACCCAGGGAAATATGAATCACCTCACAATACTATAAGGAGCACAAATTCGTTCTACCAATTAATAAATGAGCAGGAGACGTGGGTACAAAAATAGAATTTAATTTATTAATAACCCATAAAATAAAGTCTCAGAATAAACAAAAAAAGGAAAATCGAAAGCTCATGCAGGGCTGCAGCTGATCGGCACAAGACAGGCTGAAACAGAAGTAGGTTTAAATATCCACACCATGCATGTGCTCAATCACAACACACTCACTCAGTGCTCAGTGAAATTTCTGTCGGTGGTCACACAGCACACGGTGCACAGAAACACACTCGAAAAGAGGGAAAGTCAGGCCTCTCGGCCTTTTGGCCTACAGCTCCTGCAGAGAGTACACAAAACAAAAGAAACAATACATGTTAAAATTGACAATGCTCACCCAAAGAAAACCAAATAAACAAAACAAAAAGAGTAAAGGGTTACAAAACCCAGGAGGAAGTATAAACCAATCCAAGAAAATATATAAATTAGATATCAGGACAAAGCAATTAAATGAAGTAACATAGGATTTAGGTAGGATTTAGAGCACAGTAACAGTGTCAGAAAGAAAGTAACAGTGTGGCTATAAATCAAGAAACAAAACCGAAACCAAAAATAAACAGTTACCAAAGAGAGCAATTTAGCGAGGAGCAAAGCAATTTAACACAAAACACCAAAAAATTAACACGGAACAAAACAGCAGCGTTGTCCCGGGAACAAGGTGCAGCATCAACTGCACATACAGCAGGAATTCCCCGGAACCTAACAGAAAATATTATGCACATTAAGTAAGTGCATTAAAAAAACACAAATTCTAAAACCCACAGAAAAACCCCTGAATAACATGCTAGTGCATACCGGAGAAGTAGCCGTCTGCCACACCAAATCACTGATACAGTACTGGTTCAGTAATAAACCGGATATGGATGAACATCGGGTGACGAAATAACACTGACTGGGGAAATAAAGCAATTAACACTACACCCCCGGCATTTAACCTAGCGTCTCACATAAAAATAGATAAAACAAACTCACATACCTGGGGGTAGACAGTCTGTCACAACAGAGATTGTTTTTGACCCTTTTCTTTCCGTTGCGAAACACTACAATGAAGCATACGTGCGGCATTAGCCTATTGTACGACCACAACAAAACAGCGTAGCCATGCTGCTAACAGCCTCTTACCTCCCAGGCAACTAAAAGTAACTGGAACAGAGCTGAACCGCCGTGCAGCTAGCCGCACCATTAACACCCAGCGGCCTCTGTTGAAGCACGGAACCGGAAACCGGAAGAGCACCTCAAAATGACGCGCATTCAATCACCATGAACCGGACACCCTCCTTTATACGCCGCGGCGCTCTCCGATAGGCTATTACTACCTGACGTCACAACAGTAAACTATCCTGCCACATATATATATAAATGACTTGGCCTCCATATTAGAACGCTCAGCAGCACCAGGTCTCACTCTGTATGACACAGAGGTCAGATTCCTGCTGTATGCAGATGACCTGGTCCTGCTGTCCCCCAGTGCTCAGGGTCTACAGCAGAACCTGGACCTTCTGCAGCAGTACTGACAGACCTGGGCCCTGACAGTCAACCTCAAAAAGACCAAAACTATCACCTTTCAAAAAAGATCCAGAAGTCAGAGGAACACACCACACTTCACCACAGGAACACACATAATACAGCATTGTAATGAGGACAATTACTGAAGACTGAAACACACAGGAGATTCTACACAATCAAAAAACAAATCCCAATTTAATCCTAATCCCAATTCTAATCTGGCTCAAACTTTATAAATCAATAATGAACCTATTCTGTTGTATGGTATTGAGGTCTGGGGGCTGCTCACAAACCAAACTTTTACACAACGGGACAAACACCAAGCGGAAATTATACACACAATTCTGTAAATCCATTCGACAAATTTCACAGAAACACCACAAATAACGGCAGCCGAGACGAATTATGACGATTCCCATTCCTCAAAATTCAGAAAAGATCCATTAAATATTGGCTTCACCTTAAGCACAGTGACCCACAGAGCTCTCACTACAAAGCCCTGCAGTGCCAAGAGCTGAGCAGAGACGAGAGTTTCCTCACCCGCTGGTCCTGAACCTCAGCTCACTAACACACACTAACACTGATCTACATCAGGAGCAGCTGAACACAAGAACAATACAAACAACAAATTATAACACTACAAAAACAACACTACATCACCCAAACACAAGCACAAAGTAAAATGCAGTTCTGTCTGGCCCTAAATCAACTGTACACTGTAGCTGAACACCTGAGCACAGTGACTGAACACCAACACAGAACCACACTAACTAAGTACAGACTCAGTGCACACACACACACTGGCCATAGAGACGGGACGCTATAAGAGGTCATGGCTCCTTACATAGCAGAGAGTGTACACACACACACACACACACACACACACACACATAGACACAAACACATACACACACATATACACACATACACACACACACATATACACACACACACACACACATACACACACACCTACACATACACATACATACACACACACATACACACACACACACATACACACATATATATACACACATATGCACTGATAATGATAACTATTATTACTATGACTATATATATATATTAATGTCTATGTTCCTATGTTCTAAATAATATGTTTATTAGTAAGAGATGTTCTTCTCCTTGTTGTGATGCTTTGGCAAATCTGCTTTCCCTCACAAAGTAAGTACACCCCAACAAAGTGTGGTGGACAGACAAGGCTAATCTTCAGTCCCATCATGAAGCCCTAAATACTGCCTGAGAAACTACCCTTCTTCATGCAGACTGATATGTATCACAATGCACCCCTTAAATTCCTCCTGTAACAACCAGCCAAGAGCCCTGCAACCTCACCAAACTAACCACCCCGACCTCACTTCCTTCACCATATGTAAATAAACACATCTCCATTGTGACCCTGTTCCAAAAGCAGCCATGCAGTAGGTTAAATGCAGGAGCGAATTGTGGTCCAGTCTCAAAATGACAAGTCACTGAACAAGCACCTTAGAGGTCTCTGTGGGCAGAAGTGAATGCAACAGTTTGATTTTCTCTGTAAAGGTATAAATCTGGTGAAATTGCCCACTGAAGCCTTGGCTTTCTGTTCTTGGTTGAATAAGCTGGTATACATCCAGTTGAAAGTATTTAAATGGCTAGGCTAATTCCTTAGACTTTTTTATATATATAATTACCTATGTATATAAATACAGTTGTGTTAAACGCCTTTTTTTTTGAGTCCACCCATTTTTGAGTGTAATTTAATGTAGTGGAACATCCAGGTGAATCCTGTTAAACACGTCTGTGTCCTGGATTTCACTTGTGATTTGCTGTTATAAAAATAAACCAACATGATGACCTAAGAACTGTTTATGGAAGAGAAAATGTTTTGAAAAGAGAAAATCCATCAGAGACACAAACATTGAGCACAGACAATAAAATAACTTGTAATGTCATGAAAAGGAAAGAAGGCACCGAAGTACTAACAACAAAAAACAACAGCAACTGATGACAAACTGAAGCTCTACCATAGTGACAAAAAGAGCAAAGTGTGAAAGAAGAATGGATCTGCTCATGATCTAAAACATATGAGAACTACGTCTGTCAACTAGAGAAACATTCTGTCTGATCATTTACAGAGAAATGAATCCAATCTAATCGGGAGGAACTTCATCATGCAGCAAGACACGACAACTGAAAGTCCTAAAAGCCTGAAAATGTTCAGTGGGTCACCAGATTGATGCAATTATTGCAACAGATATAGAACTTTATACTGTAAAACTAGTTCTGTTGATTTGCTGGACTTGCACCATTTATCTATTTTCTTATTATCTTATGCTTAATTTTCATCCTGTACTAACGTCCTGAACAGGGTTTTAGACTGCTGGTATTTTTAGTTCCTGTTCTGGGAAATTAACATGAGGATGTTTTTTGATAGAAACTCCAAAGCACTTCTGAAGTTGTTCTGAATCATGGAGTAAATGTGCTATGTGTTTAACTTTGTTGTAATATTTATTGTGTTAATGTATATGTGTATTTGGTGTATGAATAGTATCTGGTCATTAATCCCAAAGTAAAGCATAAACCTGATCCATTTCCTCTGTCCACACACATACACACACACAGGACTGTCAAGTGTCACACATTAACATGACAGTCCCTCATGTCGGTCTTTTGTCACTCTCTCACACCACACATTGTATTTGTCACGCAGAAAAAACTGACTATTTATCATATATTTAATAAGCCTCAGCGCCCAAAATGTATCAGTCCGCACTGCTGTCTCTATGGAACCGGGCAGGAACCAAGCGTGTCTCCACTGGAGCTCTTAGTCGAGCCTGACACTTATCAGCCAATCAGAACAAGAGGGTACACAACAGCCAATCAGAAAATAGCACTATTGTATCTGGGTAAGATTTAACACAACAACCAATGAAAAAAAAGCAGATCCTGGAATTGTTCATCATCATCATCATCATCCTCGTTCACCCACAGAGAAAAGCACTGGAGCTGTGAGCATCACTTTGAGCACAGAGTAAGTCATGATCTCCTGTTGTAATGTTACAACTAATTCACAACGTGTTTGACACAAACAATGACATTGTGACTGCTGTTAGAGACGTTTCCCAGATCATCAGCAGGAGTTTTTCATGAGTGTCTGTAACTTAGCCAACAGTTTTACAGCCTGTTCACTGACAACACCTGCTCAGAACAAGTAGTCTAGGGCCAGTGGTTCTCAAACTGGGGGCCCTGAGATGGTGCACACACACACACACACACACACACACACACAAACACACACACACACATACACACACACTCCTGCCCAGATAACAACAAAATCATGAAAATCTTCATTAACACATAATAATTAAATGTATGTTGAATGTAAAATTGCTCTACAATGGAGTGGAGTGGATGAAGTAGAGTGATTTAGATTACAGAGTGTACATTACATTGTGCAAAAGACAAAAGTACAAGTTATAGTGATAAATAAATGCTGTCAGAGTTTCTGTGTTAACAGGAGCTGGAAGGTTGTGGGTTCAAATCCCCACGTTAGAATGTATTAGTGTTTATATAAGAACTGAAGAACAGGATGTTTGAGGTATTAATTTTTGTTAGAGCTTGAAGTGGAGTTAAAGAACTTCTCCTGTTTTACACTTTACAGGACAGCAGGTGGCGCTGAAACACAGAGACGCTGGTTTACTTCTGTTGCTACTGCTCGTTTACTGCACGTGGCTAAACACTACCCCCTAGTGCATTGTTTGTGGAACTGCAACAAGGTAATGTCGCTTTACACTCACTCACTCATTTTCCAACGCTTATCCGAACGCTTTACACTACTTTTTATATTAACTTTAATATTTTTTAATTAAATATTCTCGTTGTTCCACAGGCGATTTTACAGGAGCAAATATTTTAATATCAAGTTGAACAAATTTAGATTTGAAAGAACCTTAATTTTAATAATTTTAATGGGGATTAAAGACCAAAAATATTCAGACTCGACACTTTGGTGTTTTGTCTTTGTATAGTAATATAAACCTGTGTGTAAACACACCATGAATTTCCGTGGTTTATTATGAAAGACGATTAAAAAAAACTTCTAAAAACTACAATTCCCATAATTCTTAATTTCAAAATGGCGCCGAACGCGTGTCACATACCATCGAAGAAGAAGCGCACGTAGTAGTAATAATAGTCATTATTATTATTCTAGTTTTTATTCACTTTTGTCATGTAATAATGTTTCGTGTTGTGTTCAGAGTGCTGGGGGCGTTAAAACCACACAGAATTAGTTATAAAGGTGTTTGTGAGACTCATAATAAACGAGGGTTGTGTGAAGGAGGTGAGGAAGGTTTCACTGGAGAACATGAAGGTTTCACTGGAGAACATGAAGGTTTCACTGGAGAACATGAAGGTTTCACTGGAGAACATGAAGGTTTCACTGGAGAACATGAAGGTTTCACTGGAGAACATAGGGTTGGGAAACCCAGCTGGATGTGCGGTTCTTCTGCAGCAGTTCTATCTACAGTACGCCCTAATGTTCAGGTTCTACAGAACTTCATCAGTGAAGAAGAGGAAGCGGATTTCCTCCAAGAACTCGACCCCGGACTGAAGAGAAAACGATATGAGTTTGATCACTGGGATGATGTACGCAATCACTTTTATCATGTTTCAGATTGTCTGGATTTCTGTCAGAGCTGCTGACCTCCACAAGCTGCTTTAGATTTCTCTCCATTAGTGACAGTCAGAAGGTCTTTACATGGAAACAAAACAGAAATAAAATATATATAATCAACCAGGAGAGGAGATTAAAGTCACTTTTATTCTGTTAGAAACAGTTACATTTCTCCATAGAACAGGTTCCTAACCCTACACTGTAGAACCAGAGAACCCTGTCCTGGTCCAATTAAACAGATAATTACCAGAACTTCCTGTGCAACTGTGTGTGTGTGTGTTTTCACACAGGATAAAACAGAAATGTGCAGGTTCTCCAGGTACAGGTTTGGAAAGCTTTGATGATGAGAACAGTTTAGTTTTGAGCTGCTCCAGAGCTACAGCATGAGCTCCTCAATAACATCTACCAGTGTTAATCTTTCAGGTCTGTAAGTGAAACCGATTCAGTAGCCTAGTGATTAAAATGATGGACTACTGTTCATCAGGTAGAAATCTTGGATCCCAGGTCCAGGAAGCTGCCACAGCTGGTCTCTTGAGTAAAGCCCTCACAATGCTCAGTTGTATGCAATAAAATAAAATGTCCGCTAAATGAAAAGTCTTCTAGAAATCTGCCACATCATGGAATCTGTCGCTGTGTTTTTGTGAAAATGTGTAGTTTAAATGTCAGATGGAAACCAGACAAATCCATGTTGTATGTCTAAACATTTATTATATAATTTATACCACAGTGTTCTTCAGTTCTTGAGTGTTTGTGCTTTAACTGCTGCTGCAGGCGATTCACGGGTTCAGAGAGACGGAGCGGCTGCAGTGGGGTGGAACGTGTGGCCGTGTGGTGGAGCGGCTCCAAGTGGCAGCGTTTCCTGAGGGAAGTCCTTTACTGGGACCAGTTCACGTTCTGGATCTGGACAAGGCCGGGTTCATCAAACCTCATGTAGATAGTGTGAAGGTCTGCTGTTCCACTCTAACACTGCATTCGGCTCTCCTGCTGCTGTGGAACATTAAAATGTGATCAGTGTGTTTGTGTCTCTCATCAGTTTTGTGGAAGCACCATCGCCGGTCTGTGTCTGCTGTCTGACAGCGTCATGCGTCTGGTCAGTGTAGAGAACTCTGCAGACTGGGTGTGTCTGCTTTTACAGCGCCATTCTCTCTATATACTGAGGTATGAAGGGGTTTTATAGTACATCTTATTTTCACTTTGTTTTCTTAAGTACAGAAAACTCGATAAAACTCACACTGAGGTTTCCTGCATTAAACATTCTTTGATCTTTAATGTTGGAAACGTCTGAGAATTTTCACTTAAGTCTCAGATCAGCAGCCGGATTAAATCACTTAACTTGTCACACAGAATTTATTTATAATTACAGATTTTTATTTTCTTCCTGCAGAAATGAAGCTCGGTTTAAATTTACTCATGAAATCCTGAAGGATGAGGAATCATTTTTCTCAGGACGGAGAATTCCTCGGCAGCGACGCATCTCAGTTATTTGCCGGAATCTTCCACTTTAGTGAATCCTTTAATGTCAGACTGTGAAACTCTTCGACTGTCTGATCTGTACACGTTTAAATAAACTCTGCTAAACAAATTCTTCACGAATCACCTTGGATTATATTTATATTTTAATTGATGTAAATGTCTAAGGTCTTGGTACAAAAACACCAAAACAGAAGAAACAGAAGACACCTTTATTTATCACGTATAGTGAAATCTTACTTATAGATCACAGCTGGGTAGGATTTTGGGTTCAGAAGCCTGGGTAGAAGAGGGTTAGGAGAGGTGTTTACAGGGCAGCTTAGTGGTGCTGGGGCTTTTCAGTAACCCAGAGCCTTAACCACTGAGTCACTACAGCCATCAAACTCCTAAAGCACTAAAGATTTTAAATCAATCCTCTTCTTCATGCCTCAGCCAGGAAGTGAAAACAGACCTTTTGACAGTTGTTTGACTTTTCTATAAATAAAACATTCAGTCTTTGACCAATCACAATTAACACGTTAAGCTAAAAAAAAGCAGCAGACGAGTTGTAGCGTTCCTGAAGAGCCAGAAATAAATAAACTTTCTTCATTACGAAAAGAGTCTTCATTACGAACACTTCACAAACTCAAATGAAAAGAAAAACAGTGCTGGTGTTCTATTTCATGTTATACTTATTACACAATTATTAGTTCACCAGTGTATCTGTGTAAACTTACTAAAAAAAAAGAAAAAATAAAGTAAGAAAACAAAAAGTCCCATGTATACTTTACAGCTGCACCACATGGCCCCGCTCGAGTGGTTGTGTAGCATTGTGTTTGGCCCCGCCTGCTGCGTTTGGCCCCGCCTGCTGTGTTTGGCCCCGCCTGCTGCAATTTTCTCTTTTTAATCTCTCTCTCTCTACTCAGTGAGATAGAAGTGCATCTTGTCGTTGATGTTTTTCCTCTCTGGGTTTAGTTTCTTGAGGATCTGTGCGAGGACATTGACCGTCTGCTCGCTGCTCAGTCCAGTGCGTTTGGTCTGGAACTTCTTCAGCAGGTCTTTAGTGGTCATGGGTTTTCTGATCAGATAACGGCGCACAGCCTCTTCGGTCAGCTGCACGTCACTGTGAGTGAGGCAGGAAGAGCAACAAGTGAGAAAGTCTCAACAATTACAACTAATTAGTAGGAAAAGAAATTAGTGATTATTTATTCTTAACCTAAGCGGTACCAGCCTTGGCCCTGGCAAGAAGGTGAGATGATACCTGGAGCTTGGTGTGGATTTCCCAGAAGCTGGTTGTGGAGTGCTCTTTCCCGACGGACTCTGAGAAGTCGGCTCCATCTTCAGCCTCTTGGCAGCAGGCGTGTCTGAGCTGGACATGGCTGCCTGACGCTTACCTGGGAATAAATATAAGAAAACCTTATAAACCTGGTATCAGTATTCACCTTAGGAGAACGTCTGCAAACAGCCATGTGAAAAGATCAAGAGGAAAAGAAAAAGAGAAACTCCAGTAACCTGATAGAACATCTTCAACATGAAACTGAGCAGGAGGAGCTTGTTGCTAACAAAGTTTAAATGTAATCAAATTAAAGTCACATTTAATTTATTGTGAAAAGAGTTTTAAAACAAACATCTCAAAATTCTATTACCTACAATGTTAAACACTGTAAAACCATATGTGTGTGTGTGTGTGTGTGTGTGTGTACCCTGCTCCAGTTTGCTTGCGGCAGCTCGCAGTGTGTTGGAGGTTGCAGCATGGTCAATGGAAGGTGTTCCTGGACGACTTCCTGCTCTAGAACTTCCAGCAGAACCTCGACCACCTCTTTTAGGAGGAGTGCGTTTCTTCTGTGCAAAATAAAGAACAGAACCATAAGGAAGCTGCAGATACGAGACTCTCTCACACTCCTTCATTTATCCAGAATTATTACCGCCATGAAGAGCGCAGACGCCGTTTCTCCCTCAATGTCACTGTCCTCAGAGCTGTCGGACTCTCCGCTGCTGTCTGGAACACCATCACACCACAATCAGTACACCGTCACACCACAATCAGTACACCGTCACACCACAATCACTACACCGTCACACCACAATCACTACACCGTCACACCACAATCACTACACCGTCACACCACAATCACTACACCGTCACACCACAATCACTACACCGTCACACCACAATCACTACACCGTCACACCACAATCAGTTCACCGTCACACCACAATCACTACACCGTCACACCACAATCACTACACCATCACACCACAATCACGTTTTGACAAATTTGAGCTTCATGCTTGAGTTCAGGAGATTTTATTTAAAACTGATCTACATTCAGTTTTCACTTGATCTACTTTTCACTGATCACTTGATCTACATTCTTTCACAGTTAAATAAAATATTTTGTCGCTACATTTATGGGCTTTGAAATCTGATTATTCGATGCATTTCAGTGAATCTTTAGTAAACTATTTTATTTAATTATATTTTGTACACCAGAGAAAAGCTGTATACCTTTCTTCTTCTTCTTCTCCACCTGCACAGGAGTCTTCTTGCCATCTTCCTCCTCCTCCTCCTCTTTGGCCTCATCTTCGTTCTTGTTCTCCTCCTCACTCTCCTCCTCACTCTCCGATGCTTCATCGATTCCTAACAGCAGGTATTTTAGTGTTTAACGACACTCCAACAGCATAAACGTCACTTTATGATTAGTGTGGATACGTTTTGACCTCTGACCTTTAGGCACGTCCTCTCCTTTATTAGGCTTGATTTTCTCAGGCTCCTCCTCCTCAGAACTGCAACAGAACATTTGCAAATGACACAAAGCAATAAATAAGGAATTAAATATTGGCACCCCTATTATTTCACCAGTCTGCTCAGCAGCATGGGGTTACCTGCTCTCATCAGACATGTAGTCTACTTCCAGACCTTCAAAGTCTCCATCATCGCTGTCCTCATGTCCCTCCGCATCACTGCCCTTC
Organism: Tachysurus vachellii; assembly: GCF_030014155.1. Taxonomy (NCBI): domain Eukaryota; kingdom Metazoa; phylum Chordata; class Actinopteri; order Siluriformes; family Bagridae; genus Tachysurus; species Tachysurus vachellii. The sequence continues at coordinate 22,374,440 of NC_083477.1, read as the reverse complement.
TTCTTTTTCTTCTTTTTCCCCTTGGACTTTGAACTGTTCTCTTTCTTACTCTTTGACTGACCTTCTCCGTCTGCAACGTTTCAAAACAATGCCCCAAAAAAGCCAGAAAGTTACGTGCGAACAACGTGAATAAAAATGTGGGAAAAAGTTTCACCAAGTCTTTTCTCTCGTACCTTCACCTGCGCTGCTCTCACTGTTATCACTGCTCAATTCCAGATCATCGTCTAGGTCATGAATACGAAGGTCTCCTCCCTGGCCACCTTTTTTCTTCTTCTTCTTCTTTGCTCCTTTTTCCCCTTCCTCTTCTTCTTCCTCACCATGTTCCTGCTCTTTCAGCCGCCGCTGCAGCATGATACTGAAGTGATTCACCACTTTATTCCTCCTGAATATGAAACAGGGTTCATTCAGATCCATGATTTATTACTTTTATTCACACAAACCAGGAAATGTGATTCATATTACTAATGGATCTAACATTACTAACATTACTAATCACAAACATGACATTTTTAAACACCACCTTGGAAAGGAATATCCCCCATGAGGGTTAAATACCTGCCCCACTCCTCCTCGGCCTCCTCGGCAGTGAGCGTGCGGTGTTTAGCCACTGGGGTGAAGTTGTACCAGGCGTGAACAGGAAAAGCCTCGAATGCTCCGTCAGCACACTGTGTGAAGATGTAGTATGAAGCGTTCTCTGTCACGCCTCCTTTCTTCTGCCCCTTAAACCTGAACACAGCGTGTACAGTTCAGTACAGTGTGGTACTGGAGTCACTACAGCAGATTAACTGACTATGTAGTCATTTAGTAACTTCTCGTTTGTGCTTGTGTTTGTTGTGTGTGTGTGATGCTCTACACCACAAAAACAAATGTAATAAAAGTCCATACATGATGGAGTCGCACCTTCTCCCTGATTTCCCGTTCACCTTGAGGATCCATGGCTGGTCCTCTACCTTAAACTCACGAGTTACGATCCCAAACTTCTTCCTGCGTGCCTCCTCCCTATGTTTTTTACCAAACTCACTGCCGGCAGCTCCCTCTGGTGTCTCCTCTTCACCGTACATCCTCCTGTTACTCAGATCCCGCTCCATCCGAGCCTGAACACAGCAGGAAGAAAAAACAGAAAAAGGTGAAAAGAAGAAGAGAAAGATATGATAAGGAGGAGGAGAAGAAAAAGATTAAAAGTTGAAACGGAGGAGAAAATATGAAGTGGAGAAGGTGAAGAGATAAAGGAGAGAAGGAGGAGAGTGAAAATCCGGTAAAGACTGCTGGTTTAGAAACAGGAGTTATGTGCTGGGATGTTTTTAATCACGATCCTGATCACTTCTGAAGGAATATTTTCTCTCTCGTTATCTTCACAGAGAATCAATTTGTTCTGTTTATGAAAATATGAACAGATTTGCAGCAGCTGAAGAGCTGGATGAAGTTTATATTTCTCACCTGAGTCCATGTGGAACAGTTCACTTTGTCTCCAGCGTTGAAAGCCATGATGCTGTACCTCTTACTTGTGTTCCTGATGGACAAACACATATGAGACACCAGCACTGTCACACCTGCACAACACCCTGAACACAGTTAACCCTGTTGGAGCAGCTGAAGTGAGTAAAGCTGTGTGAATCTCAGGTGTCATTTGTCTTATTGAGGTTTTAGATGTTAAAGATCTGTTTCTAAAAGATTACGATGAAAAACTCACTTTGGTACTCGGACGACATACTCAGTGGAGGAACTGCTGTTTACCTGCATCACAAAAATATTCAGATAAACCAATGTGTTTAAATGTGTTTATCTCTGAGTCTCCAAAAAGACTGGGAGAGGAAAATATAAAAAGATAAACATTTTACTACTGAATGAAAAAAAAAAAGGTTAGCAACTAAAATAATGTTTTAATATGGAGGAGAGAACATTACCAGTGACGCCATAACAGTCTGATCCTCACAGTCTGATCTTCAGTCTGATCTTCAGTCTGATCCTCAGTCTGATCTTCACAGTCTGATCTTCAGTCTGATCTTCAGTCTGATCTTCAGTCTGATCTTCAGTCTGATCTTCACAGTCTGATCTTCACAGTCTGATCTTCACAGTCTGATCCTCACAGTCTGATCTTCAGTCTGATCCTCACAGTCTGATCCTCACAGTCTGATCTTCAGTCTGATCCTCACAGTCTGATCTTCACAGTCTGATCCTCACAGTCTGATCTTCACAGTCTGATCTTCAGTCTGATCCTCACAGTCTGATCTACTTCTGCTAAAAAATGTCACAAAAGCATTAAAAACATTAATAAACCCAACAGAACACAATTGCATGAAGAAGCTAGTCATTACATTACTATTGTACAATAAAGATTTCATTTTAAAATATACTTTAAATATTTTATCCCAGAAACTCATTAACGTTGGTTTGTAATTTATTACAAAACACGTTAATTTTACACTTAAAACTCACTGTTTTATAAATACGGAGCTCGTTTACCTCAGTTAGCATATTTACCTCAGTTAGCATATTTACCTCAGTTAGCATATTTACCTCAGTTAGCATATTTACCTCAGTTAGCATATTTACCTCAGTTAGCATATTTACCTCAGTTAGCATATTTACCTCAGTTAGCATATTTACCTCAGTTAGCTTGATGCAGTTTGTTAAACTGGGTAATGACTCCGTTTAGTCTTCTTCTTCTTTGGTGTTTATACTTTGCGAGACCGTCTGTATTAAAGAAGAAAAGCCGAACACAAAGAAGCACTACAACAGAAAACCCTGCGACTCTTCTTCTCTGACTGTGAGCGCCACCTGGCGGACTGGAGGATTTCTGCTTTAGTCCTGCACTCTGTAGGTAAGGTGGTGGATCTCTCTCATGAGATCATGAAGCATGAAGGTGACAGCATCATTTAGATGAAGAGGCTTTATGCAGGCTGAAGGGAAGAATAAATAGCTCCTAGTTCTAGTAAATTTTACAAAATATTAAGGCTTCTGCTAAAACACTTGAGATGAGGAGAAATTTCACCTAATCAGAATCAGAATCAGGGTTATTGGCCAAGTGTGTTGACACACATGAGGAATTTGGTTAATCAACTTCACCAGAGGGGGGTCACGGTGGCTTATTGGTTATCACGTTGGCCTCACACCTCCAGGGTTGGGGGTTCGATTCCCGCCTCCACCTTGTGTGTGTGGAGTTTGCATGTTCTCCCCGTGCCTCGTGGGTTTCCTCCGGGTACTCCGGTTTCCTCCCCCGGTCCAAAGACATGCATGGTAGGTTGATTGGCATCTCTGGAAAATTGTCCCTAGTGTGTGATTGCGTGAGTGAATGAGTATGTGTGTGTGTGTGTGTGTGTGTGTGTGTGTGCCCTGTGATGGGTTGGCACTCCGTCCAGGGTGTATCCTGCCTTGATGCCCGATGACGCCTGAGATAGGCACAGGCTCCCCGTGACCCGAGGTAGTTCGGATAAGCGGTAGAAGATGAATGAATGAATGAACTTCACCAGAACAAGACCAAGGTTGTGGAGTGACCCAGTCCAGATCTAAATCCAGTGGGATATCTGTTGACCTGAATAGGGCTGTGAACAGGAGATAAACAGGAGATGAATGGAAGAGTTTACATGCTTTTGGAGGGAAGAACGGCAAAATATTGATCAGTCCAAATGTACCAAACTATCGACCCAAAAAAAGTATTACTAGGTATTAGTTTAGGGGTCTGCATACTTACACAAATAATTTATTGTATTTTCTTTCTTTACTTATATATATATTGAAGACATTGTGTCCTAATTTCACACACATGTATCCTAATTTCCTACTGTATCCACACACACAACCCCCTTCCTCCACCTTTTTTTGGACAGAGAGACAGAGAGAGAGACAGAGAGAGAGAAAGAGAGAGAGACTGAAATTTTACAAGAAGTACATTTAAAAGTACATTTATTTCATTATACAAACAGATTTACAAAGTCACACAACAAATAAATAAATAATATATTCCTGTACATTTTATTCTAAAAGACAAGGTGTATTTAAAAAGGTGTAAAAATGACTTTCCCTTCGTTAACCGAGCACAAAGCTTCATTTTTACACCATCTTGTTACAAAGGCAGTAAGATCATGGACAGGATTAATAAAATAAAAGCCATCAGTACTCTGGATTTGACATATGATATGAATAGTGCTGTAACATCATGACTTAGAGTTTTATCTATTTTATTTATTCGGCTGACATACAGTAGATGGTCAATTTTACCTGACATAAGATAAACTTTAGCAGCTGACAGGTAAAGTGATTATTACAAACTTAAAACCAAAGATAAAAGTCTGAAAATGTTTCCTTAAAAGAGTTAAAGTGTAAAAGTGTAATAGTGGTTTTAATGGAAGACATTGTGTAAAAACATGACACAGTTTCCCTGTTTAAACAAAAAGGACATTCTGTTCCAACCTCAGGATTTAAAACAGAAATAAAAGCATTAAGAGCAAACTGCCCCATGCAGAACTCTCCTCTGTAGGTCTCTGTCCTTTTGGTTAATGGTGGTTTATATAGCGATCTACATTCTGGTGGCCTTTTGCAGCGAGAAAAAGCCCCAGATTTTAAAAAGGCTTGTGTTAAATGCTGGTAACTTGCTAGTGTTCAGCTTTGCAGGGTCCATAAGAAAAAGGCTTCTGTCCATCTGCAGTCCTTCAGCTTTGTGCAGCAAGGTGCATGCATTTGCCTGCAAACTGGAAGTTGTTGCACCGTTAATAAGTCTCTGCATGAGCTGCAGCCGAAAGGTCACCGTTCTGCTGTGCAGGTGTATCAGTCCTTGCCCACACTCTTCTTTGGGAAGGTACAGCACACTCTGGGGCACCCAGTGCAGTTTGTCCCAGAAGAAGTCCACCAGAACAGCTTGCATCTCAGCCAGGAAACGTGAAGGAGGATCTACACAGGCCAACTTGTGCCAGAAACAGGAAGCTATTAAGTTATTGGCCACTAATGTACGCCCTCTCAAAAAAGTATTTGAAGCCATCTCCTCACCAGGTCAGACTGTCAGGGAGGTTTGGCTTACCTTCTGTCCATTTCCCACACAGCAGTGCTTCACTTTTATTCCAGTTTACAGTTGCAGAGGATAAGACATTAAAATCATTAAACAAATTCATCAAAACCTGCACATCTCTTTGCCTGCTAATTAAAAGTCACATCAGCATAAGCAGATAGGTGAATAGCGTTAAGTTTTCCCTTATCTGCTGTAAAAGGGGTTCTATGGCAAGAGAGTACAACATTCCAGAGAGGGAACCCCTGTCTTACTCCCCTATCAGCCTTGAACGGAGTGCATAAGCCACCATTAACTTTAAGTATCCTCTCCACATCGCAGTAAAGAGCCTTAATTTTGTTTATAAAATCTTCTAAAATTTTCCACAGGTTTGGATGTTCAACTCTGTCAAATGCCTTTTCATGATCTACTGAGATGAAACCAATGTCAAGGTTCAGCAGTTTAGAGACCTCAAGAATGTCCCTAATGAGGGACACATTGTCAAACATTTACCTACTGGAGACACAGTAAGTCTTGTCTGGGTGGATGACTTGGTCCATTACTTTATTCAGTCTATTGGCTAGAGTTTTTGAGAGCAGTTTGTAAAAAATAGATTTGGGCAGTTTGTAGGAGGATGTGAGGTGTTATTCACCTCACACGCTCAGAAAATTTACTGCAGCTCCATTGTCCTCTACTGAGTTGAGAGAAACATCCGGTCCCACATGGCCGTCACTTCCGGGCTTCTGTGAACAATTCACAAAATCACCCGTCCTTCTGGTCATGTGATCCGTCAAGGTTGCCATATTTGAGACAGCGTTGGATTTGTGTTTTAATGGAAATAATCTTTCAAATAAAATTACAGCTAACACGACTGTTTCACCTGCGAGTCTGTAATGTTTATTTTTAACATTAGTTAAAGTTTATAGTGAGATGTGTTGAGCCTAATACACAAAAAACACAATAATATACTCAAATGTAAAGAAACAGAGAAAAGATTATAAAAACATTATATAAAAACATTTTATTATACAAAAGTGAGGTAGAGACCACGTGGACTGGTCACAGTTAGCAGCTTAACACGTTTGTCCTTCTATTTCTATTTAGAGATTGAAGATTATACAACCGTGATGAACAGAGTGGTAAAACATAACAAAGTCATTTATATATAATAAATAATCCAGCTTCACAATGTACAAGATTCACATACACACACACACAGATACACACACACACACATACACACACACACACACACACAGATACACACACACACACGGGCTTGTATCCAGGAAACTTTGGTTTATGTTGGTGATAATGAGATGATGAAGAGCCCTGACTCATCATCTCTGTCACCGTTTCTAACACAGCCGTGTGCGTGATGAATCATCTGTCACTTCGTGACGTCATCCATCCACCTCTGACCACACCACAGATGTTCGCGGCTGTGCGCGCTTTTTACTCGGTGAGATCGGGAACTGTGCGCTCCGGCTACACACACACACACACACACACACACACACACACACACACACACACACACACACAGACTGCTCAGAATGTCACTATAGTCCTGGGGATGTGTGTATCTGTCAGATGGCCCGTCTCCCGAGCGCAGTTCCCGGTGTTACTCCTTGTGGTAGAGTCATGAAGAACTCGTCGGATCCCCGTTATATCCAATCTCGCCTTTTTGTACGGCAGGAAGTCAGGTTCTGTGGCGCTTTTCCCTTTCCGTTTCCGTGACTGTGGATGATGACGGGTGCTGTTACAGTTCTCTTTATCTGCGGTGTTGTCCTGCGTTAATGTCCTCTCACCGCCCTGGAGTGTAAGCGTAGGGTCAGACACCTCGGTGTCCATGAGCTCCTTTCTCTGTGTGTGATGTACAGAGCTGTCACTCTGTCCGGTGGTGTGTACAGAGCTGTCACTCTGTCCGGTGGTGTGTACAGAGCTGTCACTCTGTCCGGTGGTGTCCGGCCCGAGGTTCTGTACCCGTACAGAGTGATACGTGTCCCTGGCGGATCTCATCACCAGTGTCAGCAGGAGACTCCGGTGGAGCGGAATTCCTCCGCGCTGGTTTCGGTAGCTGTATATTTTACTCAGAGCCTGCACCATGACCCGCTTCGCTTCTGCACACACCTCCATCTGTCCTGTGTACTTTCACTTTGTTAGGTCTGTCTTTAAACACGTCCTTCTGCTTGCTTTGTGTTCTGAAACTTCTTGATCTTCAATCGTGAATCAGAAGGACGCGCGCTCACGGCTGGCCTTATGTACGTCTGTGACGTCAGCGGTGTGATTGACAGTTTGGCTCCACCCATTTTATTTGCTTCCTGGAAAAATAAACGAGCCAAACGGGCTTTCTCTCTCTCTCTCTCTCTCCCTCTGTCTCTCTCTCTCTCTCTCTCCCTCTGTCTCTCTCTCTCCCTCTGTCTCTCTCTCTCTCTCTCTCTCTCTCTCCCTCTGTCTCTCTCTCTCTCTCACTCTCTCTCTCTCTCTCTCTCTCCCTCTGTCTCTCTCTCTCTCTCTCCCTCTGTCTCTCTCTCTCCCTCTGTCTCTCTCTCTCTCTCTCTCTCTCTCCCTCTGTCTCTCTCTCTCTCTCCCTCTGTCTCTCTCTCTCTCTCTCTCTCTCTCTCTCTCTCTCTCTCTCTCTCTCTCTCTCTCTCTCTCTCTCTCTCTCCCTCTGTCTCTCTCTCTCACTCTCTCTCTCTCCCTCTGTCTCTCTCTCTCTCTCTCTCTCTCAGTCTCATAAATAATTAAAGTATAATAAGTAAATTATTATTAAATAATGTTTTGTGGTCTTTACAGTATCCAATTCTTTTAAACTATTAAAAATATAAGTTACATTTATCTTCCCTTTCCCCTTTTACTGCTTTTCCCTTATGCCCAAATAAGGACATCCGCTTCTGGCACCGGTTCGACGGAAAAAACACTGCGAGTTCAGGCGGGTTCTATTTCCGGTGGCCATATTTAACACGCTATTGTCGTCACCGCTGATAACCTTATATGGAGTTAGAACCAGCGCGTGCTGTAACTTCCTTTGCCCTTTTAGGGAAGGATCCAGCTGTTTCCGCATGAGACACGTCACTCAGTGTATAATGACGCCTTCTCTGTGTGTGTGAGTGAGAGTGAGTGTGAGTGTGAGTGAGAGTGAGTGTGTGTGTGTGCGTGTGTGAGTGAGAATGCGTGTGTGTGTGTGCGTGCGTGTGTGAGTGTGAGTGAGAGTGTGTGTGTGAGTGTGAGTGAGAGTGTGTGTGTGTGTGTGTGTGTGCGTGTGTGAGTGAGAATGCGTGTGTGTGTGTGCGTGCGTGTGTGAGTGTGAGTGAGAGTGAGTGTGTGTGTGCGTGTGTGTGTGTGTGAGTGTGTGTGTGAGTGTGTGTGTGAGTGTGTCGAGTGTGAGAGAGAGCACAGCTAATGAACATTTACACAAACTATGTACATTACCTCTAAACTTTCTTAAAAATCAGTTTGCATAAATATAAATAGATAAATATATTAATTCTATTCTATAATTCTTACAGTTCACTTCACAAGCAGGTTATAAATGTGTTCTACAAATTTAAATTTCACAGATAAAAAAAATCTAGTAAATAGAAAATGATTGTATGAAAATAATGATTTGACGATTAAAACATTTTACAAAGCAGGTCTGTGGGATTTGTTTACATCTGTGGATCCATCTGACCTAAATACAAGAAGATACCATTTCACAAATAGCCATTAAATCTCTCAGTCAGGTTTATTATCACTGATCATTACTGCAAAGAAATTAAAAAATCAACAAGTTCTGATTAGTGACAATAATCACAATAAAAACTGCAGTCGTTTCACTTGTACAGAGAGATGAGAAGAAGCTGTTAACCAAGGCTGAGCTATTACCCCCCAAACACCCCCCCTCCCACCCACACACACAAGCCTAAAGCACAGTTCGCTTTGCTTTATGGTGAAGGACTCAGAGGAAGTGACATCAATATTTCCTGCTGCATTTCACAGGTATACATAAAGAGGAAGTCAGTCGATTAACTGGAAATTGACACGAAGCTATGAAAAAAAAACACATTCAACTTCACTCAGGGGAAAAACATAAAGACGTCCTGAAATGTCCTGAAAACAAACCCGTTAATTTTTATTGATAAAAACACAAACTGTACAAATAAATTATGAATTATAAATTATAAAAATACACTATTTACTATAAAAATGCACATCTGAAGAATCCAGGATGTGAGTGCAGCATATTCCATACAGCTCAGTATCAGAATCAGCTTTATTACCTGGTATGTTTTCACACGCAAGAAATTTGTTTTAGTGACAGAAGCCAGAATGACATATTCAGTATAGACCAAATTGTATGTACACATTTACAGGTGTGAAATGTGCAGTTGAAGTAAACAGTATAGACAATATGTATGTATGTATGTACAGGTGTGCAAGTATGAAATGTGCAGTTGAGGTAAACATAGTACAAATGTGCAAGTGTGAAATGTGTAATTAGGTGTGGTGTGTTCCATGTGTGTTCATTGTTCATCAGATGGATTGCTTGAGGAAAGAAACTGTTCTTATGTCTGGTCGTTCTGGTGCTTGGGGCTCTGTAGTGTCGACCAGATGACAACAGTTCAAAGAGTGTGCTGTATGTGAGGGGTCCAGAGTGAGGGAGTGTGCTGGATGTGAGGGGTCCAGAGTGAGGGAGTGTGCTGGATGTGAGGGGTCCAGAGTGAGGGAGTGTGCTGGATGTGAGGGGTCCAGAGTGAGGGAGTGTGCTGGATGTGAGGGGTCCAGAGTGAGGGAGTGTGCTGGATGTGAGGGGTCCAGAGTGAGGGAGTGTGCTGGATGTGAGGGGTCCAGAGTGAGGGAGTGTGCTGGATGTGAGGGGTCCAGAGTGAGGGAGTGTGCTGGATGTGAGGGGTCCAGAGTGAGTGTGCTGGATGTGAGGGGACCAGAGTGAGTGTGCTGGATGTGAGGGGTCCAGAGTGAGGGAGTGTGCTGGATGTGAGGGGTCCAGAGTGATTGTCTCTGCCCTTTTGCTCACTCTGGAGAAGTACAGATCTTGGAGAGTGGGGAGTCTTGTGCCAATGATTCGCTCAGCAGCCCGGACTTCCCTCTGTAGTCTCCTGAGGTCAGATTTGGTAGCTGAGCTGAACCAAACAGTCACTGAAGTTCAGAGGATGGATTCAATGATGGCAGTGTAGAACTATTTCAGCAGATCCTGAGGCAGGTTGAACTTCTTCAGCTGACAAAGAAAGTACAACCTCTGCTGGGCCTTTATCACAATGGAGTCTATGTGAAAGCCCCACCTCAGGTCCTGGGAGATTGTGGTTAATTTAGTTCAGTAGTTAATGAACATTACAGAAAGCTGAAATGAAAGTTCAAAACTTCAGGATTCTGCAGCTTGTTCTGAGCAAGCTTTCATTTCTAAAGAATCTTGTAGGGGCTTGGGAATGCATTATGTCCTCACAAAGATGGATAGACAATTATGTGTGCTTATTTAATTATTCACATTTTTGTTTTGTTTTAGTTAAACAGCACTGATTCAGAAGTCAGTTGTGTTGAGGTTGACACTAAACATCCAGTCATAGAGCTACCACTGACAATCACACAGTGACTACGTGACTACAAGGACCTGGGGAAAACAAATTACATCAAAACAGCAGGTTTCTACTTATCCCTTCTTCAGAAGGGCAAGAGCAAGCCAGTGTCCAGTGACATCATGAACACAGTGAACCAGCTCACTGCAACACTGCAGGCGTCCAGTATATGATGGTCCGACTAAAGCCATCCACACAACCATGAAAGCCCATTCTCCACCTCACCAGTTTATGGTTCCCATCTATATGCCTATGGGGAGAAAAACTGTCAACAGTTACACAAAGGTTTACAGCCATAGTTAATTAACCTACTGTTTAAGTGACTTCCTGGCCTGATTTTTATGCACCATAATCAGCATATCCTTATCCAGGGCCTCTGTCAAATGCTGTAAATGTAAATGTGAGACACACACACACACACACACACACACACACACACACACACACACACAGATACAGAAGACAGACAGACACACACAAGTATACATATACACACACACACACACACACAGATACAGAAGACAGACACAAGGATACACACACACACACACAAGGATACAAACACACACACACAAACACAGAAGACAGACAGGTTGGCCTAACCCTAACACACACACAGAGATAGACAGACACACACAGACAGACACACAAGGATACAAACACACACACAGACAGACACACACAAGGATACAAACACACACACGTTACTTATTCACAGCCAAGGGTTTGTGTTTGATCTGATCCTGATGTGTGAAAAAAACGAATGAAAAAAAAGAATTAATAAAGACGCAGACACAAAAAGATATTTGTTACAAACGTTTTTATTAAGATATACAGATGTTTTCAATTTTGTTTTTTTTTTCCTTTACAGTAGTTAATGTGCAATTATACTTTGATAATATCGGGTCACAGTTAGGGATTCACAAAGTTATTGGCACTCTGAACACAGACTGAATGTTGTGATGGGACATGGGCATTACAGGGACGGGGGCGGGGGCGGGGGGGCAGACTGGACTCGAAGCAGCTTCTGGGTTACATCTCATGCTGTGAGTGCACGACGAACAAATCTCATTAGTGCTTCTACAGAACGTACAGGATGTTTATATAGATATAGATATATTTCTGTATGTTTATATGTATGGATCATTCTCTATTGTACAGATTTGTAGTTATAGAAAGTGAACACGCATCAATTTTTTTTTTTTTTTTAGAAAAATGTTTTACACTCCTGCTTGTGTGCAGATGAAATCATCAGTGATCCCTAAATCTCAACATGTCTCACTGCATCTGTGCAGATGATTCTCTTCTTCACCACCCAGTAGATTTATTTATTTATTTTTACGTGGTTTTTTTTTTTTTTTACAAAAGGTCAGTTATGTGGAGCTCAACACTGACTTTCATCACACTGCACGCTGAGGAAAACTGGTTAAAGGCAGGATTCTGAGGTAACGGGAACAGAAGAGGTACTGCAGAGAGGTGTGTGTGTGTGTGTGTGTGTGTGTGTGTGTGTGTGTGTGTGTGTGTGTACTGATTGATATGATAAACACACCACTCAGTCCTCGGTTGCTGTCCCAGAATGCACAGCAGCCCAGAATGGATTTGAAAAAAGGGGCGGGGTTTAGAACACAATGATTAAGGGTCAGTAAACTCTCACACTGTTTCAGTCTCCGGCCTCGCAGACGCCGTCATCAAGGTGCCGTGGATCAAGAACATTACAATAAAATCAAATCCCCCCCTTAAAAAGGTGCATTTTTAGGCACAGAGACTTCAACAGACAGTAAAAACAATAAAGTAATAAAATGACACGTCTGCTCGGCACGACTCTGGTCCCTCTGTCATATAAAAACACACTCTTTAGGCAACTTTACAAAACTAAAATAAATGAAGAACATTGTTTTTTTTCCTCAAAATAATGTAAACAAAGTCTAAAATGTGTTCCTCTGTGTAACGGCTGTTAACGAATTAAAGTGAACACAGCGCCCTCTGGAGTCCACTGTGTGTAGTGCACAAGACTGTACAGCAAGGTGTGTGTGTGTGTGTGTGTGTGTGTGTGTGTGTGTGTGTGTGTGTGAGAATCAAAATGGAAGCCACAGAAACAGAAACACAGCCTCTGATCCTTAAAACTATCAAAATGATTAAAAATATCCCAAACAGTTCAAAGTTTCTGCTTTTCCTATAAAAAGACTCGACTCCACTCTCACTGTGGATTAGATACAGATCAAATATTTAAACTGTTAAAACAACAAAAACAAAAACATCTGCACTACTCTATTCCCCATTACTGTACAGTCTTACTTTCAGGACTAAAATCTGATCTGGGAAGCTCGAGTTAAACTGAGACGCAGAAAAAAGAAGAAAAAACACTAAAAAGCAAAGTGTGAAATCTACAAAGATCTGGATTGGGGGGGGGGGGGGGACCCCACAGCAACAACATCAACAGTCTCATTAATATTTACATCAAGGGCAAGATTAAAACCCTATAACACACCAACCTCTCTCTCTCTCACACACACACACACACACACACACACACACACACACACACTAAAAGGTGCACAAACTCCAGTCTCCTACAAAAAGAAGGTGCAATGCTCCACGTACCTCTGTAACTAACACACACCACTAACAGGTAGTTTGGAGACTTTTTATATTTGTTCAATAAAGTTTTTGGGGAAAAATCACATCGTAAATGAATAATTATTGGTCATTCACTCGCTGATCAGTTTACTGAGCATGCAATTGTATTGGCACCCCACAGTCTGCTCAGAATGGGTGGGATTAGAACATTTCTCTAACCCATAATCTAGAACCATGTTCTTGTGCTGCTTCGTGATTTATTTTTAAAATCAAACATCACTACTTTAAAAACGATCTATTTTATTTTACTCAAGAAATTCTTGATTTTTTTTTGTTCAATTATATTTCAGAATAAAGGTCTAAAATCTCTAACTGAAATGTTACGACTTCCTGATTTAAATCTTTACTGACAAAACTGTGTTTGAGTTGCAGATTGTTTTACTAAACTGAGCCAAAGCAGAGCTGCAGACGAGTCGTCTCTCATGTCTCTCGTGTCTCTGATGTCTCTCGTGTCTCCACACACTCCGAAAAGATTAGATTTAATGACGTTCAGTGTTAAAGTCAAACTGTTGATTATTTATTATTATCCTAACCTGAAGTAGATTATTGTCATGGTGAAGTGTGTTTACTCTTAAAACACTGCAATCAAGAAGAAATTATTTCTTTATCTGAACTAGAACTTAGTTCCTGTTCACAATTATAATATAGCAGCTAGAATCTTCTACTGAGAAACAGAAACCGTGTCATTTTCTGCTCTGAACGTCTGATTCTGTTTCTCATTTTTTTCATTTCATTATTTTATTTTTTCAAACCCCTCATTTTTGACCTTAATCCTTTTTGATCATTATATTAATAACACAGACAGTCGACTACGAATGATTGTGTATGTGACCAATAGAATTTGAATGTGATCTAAACACTGACAACGGTGAACATTCACATTACACAATGTGTTGGAGAGTAAAGTGAAGCTGGACGGCATGACGGAGCGCTGCAGCTCTGCTCCTGGAGGAAATTTAAGACATCACTAATATGCAAAGGCAAAAAGCTTTCAACTGTAACACTTTCAAAAAGCCCTGCCCAGTGCCACACACACACACACACACACACACACACGAAACAAACACACCTTAAATCTCAATCAGGCATCACCCTCATGCAAGCACACAAAGACAACTATGTGCAAAGAATGCACACACACACACACACACACACACAGCTGCCCAAACAGGGATATACAGAGCAGCTCAATCACATACACACCCTTCTGTCTCCTGGGACCCAGACACTGTAAACCCCCAACTCACACTTTCTCTCTCCCTCTCTCTCTCTCACACACACACACACACACACACACACACACACACAATCAATCACCTTGTCTTTAAGACAGCAGGGTGATCATAACAAAAGGAAGCATGGCCTTCCCCTCCCCCAGGCCAAACCTACATGTGTGTGTGTTTATACACAGGGATAGGCCAAACAGGGTCTCACACACACACACAGTTCTTCAGTGTCATCACACCCCTGTACACGTCCCTTTAGGTGGAATTTGTAAGGAAAAAAAAACACAATCTAATATTTTACTAAAACTTTAACATGGGAGCAAAACAATTAAAAAGAATAATTAATAAAATAATTAAAGGTGCAATCAGTGGTTTTTAGGTGGAGGCTAACTGAAGCATCAGGGTCATTTGTCCAAAGCCACACCCACAAAGGACACCTGGATCACCTGATTGGTTGGTGTGAGAAGGCAGAGCTTCTGAAGTTATAAGAAACATGACTGACTTTCATTTTATCTTCATCTCAATTGCTGTTATTAGATTTAGCTTCAGAAGTCAATTAGTTTTCATTCAAAGTGATTCAGAGTGAATCAAAAAGATGACTCAGTAGACTGAGTAAAGGAGACAAACCACACACACACACACACACCATGAGAGCTGCAGTGAACTTGTAGTGATAGTGGTGTGTGAGTCAGAGGGATTCGGGGAAGTAGACGAGGGTGTGTTAAAGACAAACACGGTGTGAGTCAGACACTGAATCAGTGAATCAGATTAAGCCGAGCCACCAGAGGAGCCATTTCACAGCCAATCAGGTACAAGCACCGGTCTTTGTAAAAGACATCAGTATGTAAAAATAATTTCTCTTCACCTCCCAAAACCTTACAGCAAAACACGTCTTCAACACCTCAGTTAAAATAAAAGAGAAAAGTTTTAAACAATCTCGCTCTCTAATTAAAAAACAAAAAAGATAAATATTCTTGTTTGTCTCACTCTAAGCCTGAGATCATACGACAGCCACCACACACTCAGGACAAATAACACACAGGTGTGTGTGTGTGTGTGTGTGTGTGTGTGTGTGTGAGAGAGAAACAAAGGACAGAATTCTGTTTCTGCATTCAATCTCAGAAATTTAGAGGAAAAGTGGAGGAGGAAAATAAATTCTTTCCAAATTGGGTAGAAAGGAACCACCTACAGTTCTGTGTGTCTGTCTGTCTGTCTCTCTACAGTGACTACGACTCTCTCGGCCTAAATACAATCGGTGAGTCTCAACACCAGTGTGTGGTGCTGTAGAGGTTTACATTCAACTAATCGACTACAGTGTTGATGGGGGAAGAGTGAGTGTGTGTGTGTGTGTGTGTGTGTGTGTGTAAGATATGGAGGCAAACTACAAAACAAATCAGTGTCTAATGATATACAGATTTATAAAGCGTGAAGAGAAGGAGGAGCTTTTGTGCAAAAAAATTGTTATTTGGGGGAAAAACAAACTGAAAAAGAAAGAAGTGAAAGCGTCTCAGTTAAAGCACAACCTACAGAGTCGTGTAGACAGGACACAAGGCCAACACTTGGGCTCCTTCATTTAGGCCCACTCACTGAAACAGAGTGCTGGCATCTCCAGCCACGCCCTGCAGTGATTCTCCAGACGAGGGGGTGGTCTCCAGAGAGGCTCCGCCCTCTAGATCAGCCGCCTCGAAGGCAGAGTCGGCTCCGAGAGCCTCAGCCTCCATCTTGACGGCATCGGGGAGGAAGCCTGCGTAAGCGTCACTCTCCGCCATCAGCAACTTCAGTTTAGGGATCCAGCTCTTCCTCACCACACGCCGAGCGTTAGTGCACATGTCTGCTGCAATGGCGTTCATCTCACTCTCCTTAAAGCTTGTTGCAAAGTTCTGGCAGTAATCTGTGGGGGACAGACACACACGCACAGACACACACGCACAGACACACACGCACAGACACACACACACGCAGACACGCACAGACACAGACACACACGCACAGACACACACGCACAGACACACACGCACGCAGACACGCACAGACACACACACACGCACAGACACAGACACGCACAGACACACACGCACAGACACACACGCACAGACACACACGCACAGACACACACGCACAGACACACACGCACAGACACACACGCACAGACACACACGCACAGACACACACGCACACACAGACACACACATGCACAGACACACACACAGACACACACAGACACACACACAGACACACACACAGACACACACACAGACACACACAAGCAAAGTTTGTGTAAAGATTTAAAACTACAATAATCTCTACTCTGAATAAATAATGTGATAAATGATAATATGAGTATTTTGTGTGTGTGTGTGTGTGTGTGTGTAAATAAAACACACAAGTGATAAATAAACCACACTCCTGGGCTCTGTGTAGAACCTGTAACAAGGTTCTGTTTGTACTCGTGTTCACTCACATTTAACAGCGTGGAGGACGCGACTGTCCAGAGGTTTACGACTGGGGTCATTAGTTGAGGAGCGAATCCCCGTCCCACAGCTGTTCGCTAGAGTGCTCCTTAACACACACACACACATTCACATATGGCAGATTATACGGCATACAGACAGAAACGCACAGAGACACACACACAAATGCACAGACACAGATACAGACACAGAGACACAGACAGACAGACACAGACAGACAGAGACAAAGACACAGACAGACAAACACACAGAGACACAGAGACACACAGACAGACACAGAGACAGACAGACACAGACACACAGACAGACAGACACAGAGACAGACAGAGACACACAGACAGACACACAGACAGACACAGAGACACACACAGACAGACACAGAGACACACA
This sequence comes from Tachysurus vachellii, assembly GCF_030014155.1. Taxonomy (NCBI): domain Eukaryota; kingdom Metazoa; phylum Chordata; class Actinopteri; order Siluriformes; family Bagridae; genus Tachysurus; species Tachysurus vachellii. The sequence goes on along the minus strand of NC_083477.1, from coordinate 22,357,162 downwards.
CAGACAGACACAGAGACACACACAGACAGACACAGAGACAGACACAGAGACAGACAGACACAGAGACAGAGACACAGAGACACACACAGAGACACAGAGACACACACAGAGACACAGAGACACACACAGAGACACACACAGACAGACACAGAGACAGACAGACACAGAGACAGACAGACACAGAGACAGACAGACACAGAGACAGACAGACAGACACACACACACACACACACACAGACAGACACAGACAGACACACACACAGACAGATACAGACAGACAGACACAGAGACACACAGACAGACACAGAGACACACAGACAGACACAGAGACACACAGACAGACACACACACACAGACACACACACACACAGACAGACACACACACAGACAAACAGACACACACAGACACACACGCACAGACACACACGCACAGACACACACGCACAGACACACACGCACAGACACACACGCGCACAGACACACACGCGCACAGACACACACAGACAGACACACACACACAGACAGACACACACACACAGACAGACACACACACAGACAGACACACACACAGAGACACACAGACAGACACACACACACACACAGACACACACACACACAGACAGACACACACACAGACAGACACACACACAGACAGACACACACACACACACACACAGACACACACAAACAGACACACAGACAGACAGACACACAGACAGACACGCACAGACACACACGCACAGACACACACGCACAGACACACACGCACAGACACACACATGCGCACAGACACACACACACACGCGCACAGACAGACACACACACACACAGACAGACACACACAGACAGACAGACAGACACACACACAGACACACACACACACACAGACACACACACAGACACACACACACAGACAGACACACACACACAGACAGACACACACACAGACAGACACACACACACAGACAGACACACACACACAGACAGACACACACACACAGACAGACACACACACACAGACACACACACACACACAGACACACGCACAGACACACGCACAGACACACGCACAGACACACACGCACAGACACACACGCACAGACACACACGCACAGACACACACGCACAGACACACACGCACAGACACACACGCACAGACAGACACACACACACACAGACAGACACACACACACACAGACAGACACACACAGACAGACAGACACACACACAGACAGACACACACAGACAGACACACAGACAGACACACACAGACAGACACACACACACACACAGACACACGCACAGACACACGCACAGACACACGCACAGACACACACGCACAGACACACACGCACAGACACACACGCACAGACACACACGCACAGACACACACGCACAGACACACACGCACAGACAGACACACACACACACAGACAGACACACACACACACAGACAGACACACACAGACAGACACACACACACAGACAGACACACACACAGACAGACACACACAGACAGACACACAGACAGACACACACAGACAGACAGACACACACACAGACAGACACACACACACACACAGACACACACCGACAGACACACACACCGACAGACACACACACCGACAGACACACACACCGACAGACACACACACCGACAGACACACACACCGACAGACACACACACCGACAGACACACACACCGACAGACACACACACCGACAGACACACACACCGACAGACACACACACCGACAGACACACACACCGACAGACACACACACACACACCGACAGACACACACACACCGACAGACACACACACACACCGACAGACACACACACACACCGACAGACACACACACACACCGACAGACACACACACACACCGACAGACACACACACACACCGACAGACACACACACACACCGACAGACACACACACACACCGACAGACACACACACACACCGACAGACACACACACACACCGACAGACACACACACACACACCGACAGACACACACACACACCGACAGACACACACACACCGACAGACACACACACACCGACAGACACACACACACCGACAGACACACACACACCGACAGACACACACACACCGACAGACACACACACACACCGACAGACACACACACACCGACAGACACACACACACCGACAGACACACACACACCGACAGACACACACACCGACAGACACACACACCGACAGACACACACACCGACAGACACACACACACACACAGACACACAGAGACAGACACACAGACACACCTGTCAAAGAACGCAGCCAGGAGTCTCCTCAGCAGGACTTTGTGTCGGGTTCCTGCACTGACATGACAATTCATCAGCTGAGCTCTGGAGATGAAGACACCAGTTCCTACACACACGTGCACACACACACCAAGATAATGGATATAGATACAGATTAACCGTAACGTAACAGACGCCGCTCTGCGTAACAGACGCCGCTCATTTACTTTTGAGATATCTTGGGGTCAATATTTTAGAATAAAATGTAATTATAATGATGCTTTTATGGAGTTCAGTACATGTGAAGGTGAGGAGTTTCTGACCTGTTACCAGCTCCAGTTTCTCGGCTGGGTCGCCCTCCTCATACAGTTTGGGGTGGCAGCGATTTCCAATCTGAGCGATGAGCTCTGCAGGGAGAGACGCCAGGTCCTGACGTCCACGCATCCGACTTCGAGTCTCTGAGTGGTCCGGCAGAGCCTCTACTCTCTCACCCGCTGGGCAGACAGAGACAGAGAGAGAGAGAGAGAGAGAGAGAGAACGAGAGACAGAGAGAGAGAGAGAACGAGAGAGAGAGAGAGAGAGAACGAGAACAAGAGACAGACAGAGAGAGAGAGAGAGAGACATTTAAGACATTTTCTTTTCACCATCTGCTCATAGTTTATCTAAAAACTCTCCCCATTTTTTGTCTGTCGTTCATCTGCTCACAAACACCTGCATCACTGGACACAGACTGAAAACCAGCACAGAGTCGGATCTAAAACTGCTATGAGATCAGTTCAGTGATTAAATAAGAGTTTTATATAAATGTAACAGACTAAAACCCAACAACCCTCTGTTTCAGCAGCACGTTTCTGTTTGTATAAAAGCAGTAACACTGATTACAAACACTACACACTACACTACACAACACTGCACTACACAACACTACACTACACACAACACTACACACTACACTACACTACACACTACACTACACACTACACAACACTGCACTACACACAACACTACACACAACACTACACACTACACTACACTACACAACACTACACAACACTGCACTACACAGCACTACACTACACTACACACTACACAACACTACACACAACACTACACACTACACTACACACAACACTACACACAACACTACACAACACTACACAACACTACACAACACTACACAACACTGCACTACACTACACTACACACTACACAACACTACACACAACACTACACACTACACTACACACAACACTACACACAACACAACACTACACAACACTACACACAACACTACACACAACACTACACTACACACAACACTACACACAACACTACACAACACTACACAACACTACACAACACTACACACAACACTACACTACACACAACACTACACAACACTACACAACACTACACAACTGAGAAACTGGAAAACTAACAAAACAGATTTCCTAAAAAAGTTTAAATCCAAATATATAAAAGCTGTTTGTAAAAATCACACTGTGGAAAGAAATCCTGACTGATTGTGAACTAAATCATGATTTTTATCAAACAGGTTCATTCCAAAATTGAAACTATTCAAATCATTTTATATAAAACACAAGTCTGTTTATTACGTGAATGAAATCAAAGGACTGAACAGGGTTAGGGTTAAGGTTAGGGTTAGGGTTAAGGTTAGGGTTAAGGTTAGGGTTAAGGTTAGGGTTAGGGTTAAGGTTAGGGTTAAGGTTAGGGTTAAGGTTAGGGTTAGGGTTAAGGTTAGGGTTAGGGTTAAGGTTAGGGTTAAGGTTAGGGTTAAGGTTAGCCCTAACCCTGTGTTATACTGCAGAACTATTATTCTACTTCCTAATAAAAGATTTTTATTTAACAATAAACTGAATTAAGGGTTTCATCTATCAAACAATTTTTCAAATCAACTGTTAGTCCAAGCCTCATGAACCCCAAAAACAACAGCCTAATAACAGTGTCAGTGTCAGTCTCTGTGTCAGTCTCTGTGTCAGTGTCAGTCTCTGTGTCAGTCTGTGTCAGTCTGTGTGTCTGTGTCAGTCTGTGTGTCTGTGTCAGTCTGTGTGTCAGTGTCAGTCTGTGTGTCTGTGTCAGTCTGTGTCAGTCTCTGTGTCTGTGTCAGTCTCTGTGTCTGTGTCAGTCTCTGTGTCTGTGTCAGTCTCTGTCAGTCTCAGTCTGTGTGTCAGTGTCAGTCTCTGTGTCTGTGTCAGTCTGTGTGTCAGTCTGTGTGTCAGTCTCAGTGTCAGTCTCAGTGTCAGTCTCTGTGTCAGTCTCTGTGTCAGTGTCAGTCTGTGTCAGTCTGTGTGTCTGTGTCAGTCTGTGTCAGTCTCTGTGTCAGTGTCAGTCTCTGTGTCAGTCTGTGTGTCTGTGTCAGTCTGTGTGTCAGTGTCAGTCTGTGTGTCTGTGTCAGTCTGTGTGTCTGTGTCAGTCTCTGTGTCAGTCTCTGTCAGTCTCAGTCTGTGTGTCTGTGTCAGTCTGTGTGTCAGTCTCTGTGTCAGTGTCTGTGTCAGTGTCTGTGTCAGTGTCAGTGTCTGTGTCTGTGTCAGTGTCAGTCTCTGTGTCAGTGTCAGTCTCTGTGTCAGTGTCAGTCTCTGTGTCAGTCTCTGTGTCAGTGTCAGTCTCTGTGTCAGTGTCAGTGAAACATGGACTAGTGTGTAACTGAGTGCGTGTTAAACATTTAACTTTAGTTTAGTGCTAAAGGTTGGCGTGGTGTCTCACCTGTGGCGCCCATGTTGAGCATGCTGTACATGGTGTACATGTTACAGATCTGCCTGTACTGTTCCTCAGCACCGTCCTCCACCGCCTCTTCCTCCTCCTCATCATCGTGATAAGAGATAGGCGAGTCGCTGGCGTAGGCGCTCACGGTCCCAGGGCTTGTGCCCTCAGGAGTGGCACTGCTGCTGGATCCGTTACCGCTGCCGTTAGCATTCGCAGCATGACCTCCAGGAGCCACAGCCAATCCTACAGCCAGTCCCTGTGGCTGGATTGCGCTACCGCGTGCCATCTCTTGGGAAAAACGTGCTGCTTTGCGCCCACCAGATCCTCCAGACGCTCCGGTGCTGTCTCGACTCCCACCCTCCCAAAGACGCTTCGCCACAGGAGTGCAGACCACAGAGTAGGGCGAGACCTCGGGCTGCTCTGCCTTTACTCGGGACACCAGAGGCAGTGGGGTGAGGCAGGAGGCGGGGCGACTGGTGGCTGTGGCCGCCACCCCTCCTCCCCCCCCTCCGCCGTTGGCAGAGACGCTGATGGTCGTCTGAGTAACAGGACTTTGAGGCTCAGATGGTGGCGTCTCCTCGACGTGGAGGCCCTGTGAGTCACAGCTGGGTGAGCTGACCTTCAGGAAGAACTCTGTGCCTTTCTCCATGATCTGCTGGATCTGCAAGAAACCTGCAGTGTACATGAGCAGGAACTGATCTCCTACGTTCATGCTGAGGCGGCCCGTGTAGCAGAAGGACAGGATCTGCTGGAAGCTCTGAGGCTGTACGGCAGGCGGCAGCTCCACCACGGCCGGGGCTTTGCTGCCGGCGCCACTGTTGAAGAGGTCGCGGAAGTACGCGCTGCTGGCTGCCAGTACGGCCCGATGTGCCTTGAAGGCATGGCCTTTCACCACCACAGACACGTCACAGTACAGGCCCTGCAGCCGCTGCTCGTTCAGACACTCCAGTACATTATTGCCAAAGTTGGGGATCGCCATCTGAAGGGTCTGAGCCATGGCGCTACGGCCGGCACCACCACGGAAATCTGAGAGGTACGACAAGAGAAGAAAAAACTCCATCAGTAACATTGCAATATGTCAGCCATGACTGTGGATTCTGTGGTCTACCAATTTCAGAGAGTATGGAACAAAGGACAATGCTGTTGTGCAGCAGAACAAACTAGGGTCACAGGAGTTTTCCATTTTGAGATGTTCTTTATTTCTGATAACGAGGAACCACCACACAACAGAATCTTACATTCTCCATTGGAACCAGATCAGCATCAGCTGACTCAGAGTTTTGACTGACTGAAAATGAAAAGTGGCTTCAGTAGTTATGTAAATCTTGGAAGGAAGTCAAGTCAAATATGGTGCTTCCCCTGGAGAGGTTGAAGGTCATTCTCATGCTCAAACCTGCAGAACCTTCATCTTTGAATCTCATGTTTATTTCATTCATGACCAGGGAGCTGTTCCTCAGAGCACGTTCACACTGATGACAGTGAAATCGAGTCTTTTGTGTTGTTTGGTTCAGTTTGATTTAACAGAATTAAACAAACCAAAACACATTTAAATGTTGTCTAAAGTGTAAAAGCTAAAGACAAACTTACAAAACTTGGTCAGAAATATAGCAACAAAAAAGTAAACAAAACTTTATGAAGTGTAGAAACCAGAATAGTTTCAATAATTAATTTAAAGCATGATGTGTCACATTAATTAAAGCATAATGTGTCACATCTAACGTTTATTTTCTGGTTTCTGTTTGTTGTCAATCCAGATGTTTAAAATATAATTCTACTGCTCTGTTCTCTGGCTCAGTTTAGTGTCTCCCAGGACAAGCTCCAGGACAAACACCAGGGCAAACTAGAGGACAAACAAAAGGACAAGCTCCAGGACAAGCTAGAGGACAAGCTCCAGGACAAGCTAGAGGACAAGCTCCAGGACAAACAAAAGGACAAGCTAGAGGACAAGCTCCAGGACAAGCTAGAGGACAAACAAAAGGACAAGCTAGAGGACAAGCTCCAGGACAAGCTAGAGGACAAACAAAAGGACAAGCTCCAGGACAAGCTAGAGGACAAACAAAAGGACAAGCTAGAGGACAGGCTCCAGGACAAGCTAGAGGACAAACAAAAGGACAAGCTAGAGGACAAGCTCATGGCATGTTTGATTTGCTTCCAGCAGATGAGTCAAATCAATCAATTCTCTGTTTCATCAGTGTTCACTTGGAAGCAGATAAAGACTGCAATGTTCAGACCTGATTGTGACCTCCATCTTTTCATCTGACTAAAGAAATGCGGTGAGGACGAGAACAGACCAGGGTTCTAATCACACACTAAACACTGTGGATGTTAATTACACTGCTGTTATATCCATACAAATCTGTTTCTATTGCTCACATTATTATACAAACTCTCTACGTTGTATTGCTAAAGTAAACACGTGACTCGAGAAAGAGAACCTTCAATTCCTTGAACCTTGAGCAGACTCAGATGTGAATAAATGTGCATTATATGTGTACAAACTCTGGTCTGATGGTGTAAAAACCTCCTCAGGTCTGGAGCTCAAACACCACCACAATGTTGATTATCCCAACATGGTTCTGACAGTAAAGTTTACACTCTTCCTCTCCATACAAGCAGAACCCAAAGCTCCTGCATCAGAACAGTTAAAGAATCTGATGGATCTGGAGCTCCCACATGGAGCTCTACTGCTGCTCCATGAGATGCCAAATAAGAGACATCTGTTCTGTAGAACACTGAGTGGAACCAGAACGTCCCCTTTAGCTCAGAGACTCAGAACGTCTCACCTGACTGGTACGAGACACAAAGCCACAAAGCTTTAATTTCATGCATCACACTTCACAACGGAAGACAAAAACATTTGAGTGTATGTGAGAGAAAGAGAGAGGGAGCGAGAGAGAGAGAGACGGGGGTGGGGGTGGGTGGGTTTACACATATACATCTACATCAAACTGCAGAGAAATGAACAATGATACAGAGCTAATGTCAAAAAGACAAGACCTCAACCTCACTCAGCAGCATAAAGGGGCACCTCTGGGGTAAGAAGTGCACTCTCTGTCTCTATGTCACTACACACACACACAAAACGGTTTGTTTACAGTTTCCCAAAGCAAACACACACACACACACACAGGGTTTATTTTAGAAGATTCCTTAAATAAAAACACACATTTACATACAAACATACAGAAGTGTGTGTGTGTGTGTGTGTCACAGAACCAGCTTGACTGTGTTGTAATTAACACACTGTTGAGGTCATTTTGAATAAATACTTTTTACTAAAGAAATAAAAGCAGAAATGTAATATTAACCCCAAGCCTCACACCTACACTCCTGAACAAAGGTTCCTTACGGTTCTCTGCACATTTAAAGGTTCTAAATTTCAGGGCTAATTCTGTGAGTTTTAAATAAACAACTTAAATAAACAACTACAAAAATTCAGAAACTTGTGTGGGATTAGTTTTCTGTTCGCATTATCAGATGTGTAGCAGTTCTAAAGATCTGTGTGTGTGTAAATGCGACAGATGTGTCTTCATAAAGAAATCACCAACCCTACACACACACTACAGTTTACACACACTGCATTCATCTTAGCGCACGCTGTAGGGCAAGTAGCCAAGTTTGATCATCAGTAGGTCACATGTCTGTGCTGTCTGCGGTGCCTGTGATGTACCTGTGATGTACCTGTGCTGTGCCTGTGCTGTACCTGTGCTGTGCCTGTGCTGTGCCTGTGCTGTGCTTGTGCTGTGCCGTACCTGTGCCGTACCTGTGCCGTACCTGTGATGTACCTGTGCTGTACCTGTGCTGTACCTGTGCTGTGCCTGTGCTGTGCCTGTGCTGTACCTGTGCTGTACCTGTGCTGTGCCTGTGCTGTACCTGTGCTGTACCTGTGCTGTACCTGTGCTGTACCTGTGCTGTGCCTGTGATGTGCCTGTGCTGTACCTGTGCTGTACCTGTGCTGTACCTGTGCTAGGAGTTCAATAACATCCCCCTAAATATCCACAAACCCTAGCTGTGGTTCATCAACACAGTCAGAAACTGTGAAAGTTAGTGACTCTGTACAATAAGACGACAGGAAAATCACAGAACCATAAGAGTAAAATTAGAGCACATTTACAATCTAGAAGCTGTTTGTGTTCTTCAGTTGTTCCAGGGCACATATTGTTCTGTGTAGAACCCTAAAACAGGATGTTTCTCTATTAGAAAGGAAGCCAAGAAGAACACTAAAGAGAAGAACGTTTGAAAACCTTCTGAAGGATTTTTGTGCCTTGCTAACTGGAGTCCGTTTATAAAGTGTTTACAAGCGCATTATAACCCGGGTGCAGCAGGTGTGTTGGGTTCCACATGGTTCTAAGGCTTAGAAATGAAGCACTGAACTTTGTTAATTTCTAAAGAACTTCTCACAGAGTGGTACAGTCCACATCACAGTGGTACAGTCCACATCACAGTGGTACAGTCCACATTAATGTGTAAATAAACACAAAACATTCAGTTTGATTCAATACACCATTACTGTAAAACTTAGTGTTTTACCATTTCAAATCTACACACACACACTCATACACACACACACACACACACTCATACACAGCGACGCAGACACACACACACACGCAGACAGACACACACGCAGACAGACACACACGCAGACAGACACACACGCAGACAGACACACACGCAGACAGACACACACGCAGACAGACACACACGCAGACAGACACACACGCAGACAGACACACACGCAGACAGACACACACGCAGACACACACACACGCAGACACACACACACGCAGACACACACACACGCAGACACACACACACGCAGACACACACACGCAGACACACACACGCAGACACACACACGCAGACACACACACGCAGACACACACACACGCAGACACACACACACGCAGACACACACACACGCAGACACACACACACGCAGACACACACACACACGCAGACACACACACACACGCAGACACACACACACGCAGACACACACACGCAGAGACGCAGACACACACACACACACAGAGACGCAGACACACACACAGAGACACAGACACACACACACACACACAGAGACGCAGACACACACACAGAGACGCAGACACACACACACACAGAGACGCAGACACACACACACACAGAGACGCAGGCACACACACACACAGAGACGCAGGCACACACACACACAGAGACGCAGGCACACACACACACAGAGACGCAGGCACACACACACACAGAGACGCAGGCACACACACACACACAGACGCAGACACACACACACACACAGACGCAGACACACACACACAGACGCAGACACACACACACACAGAGACGCAGACACACACACACAGAGACGCAGGCACACACACACACAGAGACGCAGGCACACACACACACAGAGACGCAGGCACACACACACACAGAGACGCAGGCACACACACACACAGAGACGCAGACACACACACACAGACGCAGACACACACACACACAGAGACGCAGACACACACACACACACACACACACAGAGACGCAGACACACACACACACAGAGACGCAGGCACACACACACACAGAGACGCAGGCACACACACACACAGAGACGCAGGCACACACACACACACAGAGACGCAGGCACACACACACACAGAGACGCAGACACACACACACAGAGACGCAGACTCACACACACACACACACAGAGACGCAGACACACACACACACAGAGACGCAGGCACACACACACACAGAGACGCAGGCACACACACACACAGAGACGCAGGCACACACACACACAGAGACGCAGGCACACACACACACAGAGACGCAGACACACACACACACAGAGACGCAGACACACACACACACACACACAGAGAGACGCAGACACACACACACACACAGAGAGACGCAGACACACACACACACAGAGAGACGCAGACACACACACACAGAGAGACGCAGACACACACACACACACACACAGAGACACACACACACACACACACACAGAGACGCAGACACACACACACACAGAGACGCAGACACACACACACACACAGACGCAGACACACACACACACACAGACGCAGACACACACACCCACACAGACGCAGACACACACACACAGAGACGCAGACACACACACACAGAGACGCAGACACACACACACAGAGACGCAGACACACACACACAGAGACGCAGACACACACACACAGAGACGCAGACACACACACACAGAGACGCAGACACACACACACAGAGACGCAGACACACACACACAGAGACGCAGACACACACACACAGAGACGCAGACACACACACACAGAGACGCAGACACACACACACAGAGACGCAGACACACACACACAGAGACGCAGACACACACACACAGAGACGCAGACACACACACACAGAGACGCAGACACACACACACACACAGAGACGCAGACACACACACACACAGAGACGCAGACACACACACACACACAGAGACGCAGACACACACACACACAGAGACGCAGACACACACACACACAGAGACGCAGACACACACACACACAGAGACGCAGACACACACACACACACACAGAGACGCAGACACACACACACACACACAGACGCAGACACACACACACACAGAGACGCAGACACACACACACACAGAGACGCAGACACACACACACACAGAGACGCAGACACACACACACACAGAGACGCAGACACACACACACACAGAGACGCAGACACACACACACACAGAGACGCAGACACACACACACAGAGACGCAGACACACACACAGAGACGCAGACACACACACACAGAGACGCAGACACACACACACAGAGACGCAGACACACACACACAGAGACGCAGACACACACACACACACAGAGACGCAGACACACACACACACACACAGAGACGCAGACACACACACACACACAGACGCAGACACACACACACACAGAGACGCAGACACACACACACACAGAGACGCAGACACACACACACACACAGAGACGCAGACACACACACACACACAGAGACGCGCACACACACAGTCACACACACCTTGTGTTTAAGTTCTCTCTCAGGTCACAAGTTCTGCAAATCTGATGTGGAAATAACTTTGTGTTATAACTTTAAATAATAATAAATGCAGATAATTTTACACACTACACCAGAAACAAACGGACTAAATACAGTGATGGTGGGCACGTGATCATAAGTGTAACCGGAACCGGATTCGGTGTGTAACCTGTAGAGCTCAGAGTCAGACCTCAGGCCTCGCGCTGATCGGGCTGGAGCTCCGGGTCTCAGGCCGGCCGGTGCCCGCGGTGTGCCAGGCAGCTCGGTGCGCGCGCGGCGACGCCAAAACACGCGGTTTAAGAGTCACACAGAATAAACGCGGTAACGCGACCGAGCTCAGCATGCGCGTGTGTGTGTGTGTGTGTCACTGCAGCACGGGTCCGGAGGCCTGCAGAGCTTCAGATCCCGACGGGGAAATGCGGTGTAAATCCGGCTGCTGCACGTCACCTAAACGCCCCGTTACCGTAGAAGACCAACATTAAAGTTGTTCCCATTCGCCCTGTTGTGTGTGTTTGTTTGTGTGAGTGTGAGTGTGTGTGTGTGTGTGTGTGTGTGAGAGCTGCACCGCGTCACCGCACCTCGTCTTATTGTACACACATCAACAGGTCATCCCGGGACAACGCGGGCGAGCCGGACTGTACCACTGCGCTCAGCACGGGGGGGGGGACACACTCACAGCGGCACGGAGAAAACACTGAGATCGCGTCGTGTCAGAGTCTCACACACCGCACACACACCGTCTCACTATTACAACACAAACATCAGCGTCTCGTCACAAACAACAACAATTTCTCTACACAATCCGCCCGGGACCCGCACACACGCCCCCCGCCGCAGCTGCCTGCCCTGAACCGGCCGCCATGATCCGGAGGTCCGCGAAGTGGTTAAACTTTTTGTCGGTACCGTTCGTCTGCGCCCCTCCCCCCACCGCCACACACACACACACACACACACACACACACACACACACTGCGGGGAACCGGCTTCCCTCTGCATCCTCACACGACCCACATACAGGACACTCACCCCGTTACTGAGTGTTCACACGGAGCAGTCCGACACATACGTGTGTGTGAGAGTTTGTGTGTGTAAGAGTGTGTGTGTGTGTGTGAGAGTGTGTGTGTGTGTGTGTGAGAGAGAGAGTCTCTCCTCAGAAACAGCCATTCATTGTGTGCGCGAGGCCGTGATGTCGATCACAGAGCGCTCGAGCGCGATCACGAGCGCAGACTCACCGTGTTGCCAGATCACAGCAACTGTTTAATCTTTTGGATTTTAACGGCTGATTAAAATGAATCCAGTTAAACATAATGTTGTTGTTAAGATGTGAATATGTTGTTCACTGAAGAGTCTCATGTAATAAAGACTACAGTGATGTTAATAACACATTATTTATCACACACACATCAGCAGTGAGGAATCACAAACACACACACACACATCAGCAGTGAGGGATTACGCTGTGAGGAATCACACACAGACACACATCAGCAGTGAGGAATCACACACACATACACACAGACACACACACATACACACATACACACACATCAGCAGTGAGGAATCACACACAAACACACACAGACACACATCAGCAGTGAGGAATCACAGACACACACATATACACACACACATCAGCAGTGAGGAATCACACACACACACACACACACATCAGCAGTGAGGAATCACAAACACACACACACACATCAGCAGTGAGGGATTACGCTGTGAGGAATCACACACAGACACACATCAGCAGTGAGGAATCACACACACATACACACAGACACACACACATACACACATACACACACATCAGCAGTGAGGAATCACACACAAACACACACAGACACACATCAGCAGTGAGGAATCACAGACACACACATATACACACACACATCAGCAGTGAGGAATCACACACACACACACACACACACATCAGTAGTGAGGAATCACAAACACACACACACACATCAGCAGTGAGGGATTACGCTGTGAGGAATCACACACAGACACACATCAGCAGTGAGGAATCACACACACATACACACAGACACACACACATACACACATACACACACATCAGCAGTGAGGAATCACACACAAACACACACAGACACACATCAGCAGTGAGGAATCACAGACACACACATATACACACACACATCAGCAGTGAGGAATCACACACACACACACACACACACACATCAACAGTGAGGAATCACAAACACACACACACACATCAGCAGTGAGGAATCACACACACACATCAGCAGTGAGGAATTACACACACACACACATCAGCAGTGAGGAATCACACACACACACACACACACACACACACACACACATCAGCAGTGAGGAATCACACACACACACATATACACACACACATCTGCAGTGAGGAATCACACACACACACACACACACACACACACACACACACACATCAGCAGTGTGGAATCACACACACACACACACACACACACACACACACACACACACCAGCAGTGAGGAATCACACACACACACATACACACACACATCAGCAGTGAGGAATCACACACACACTCACACACTGCACCACAGCTTAAAATCATGGCTCTGTTTTGTTGTTCTACATAAATATGGTTTCAATCTGAATGTTGATGCATTTCCTCCCTCACTGATGATTGTGTGTGTGTGTGTATGTGTGTGCATGTGTGTGATTCCTCACTGCTGATGTGTGTGTGTATGTGTGTGTGATTCCTCACTGCTAATGTGTGTGTGATTCCTCACTGCTGATGTGTGTGTGTGTTTGTGTGTGATTCCTCACAGCTTGTGTGTGTGTATGTGTTTGTGATTCCTCACTGCTGGTGTGTGTGTGTGTACAGTATTTGTGCGTGTGTATGTGTGTGTGAGATTCCTCACTGCTGATGTGTGTATATGTGTGTGTTTATGTGTGTGTTTGTGTGTGTGAAATTCCTCACTACTGATGTGTGTATATGTGTGTGTGTTTGTGTGTGTGTCTATGTGTGTGTGATTCCTCACTGCTGATGTGTGTGTATGTGTGTGTTTATGTGTGTGAGATTCCTCACTGCTGATGTATGTGTGTGTGTGTGTGTGTGTTTATGTGTGTATGTGATTCCTCACTGCTGATGTGTGTATATGTGTGTGTGTTTATGTGTGTATGTGTAATTCCTCACTGCTGATGTGTGTATATGTGTGTGTGTTTATGTGTGTGTGTTTGTGATTCCTCACTGCTGATGTGTGTGTGTGTCTATGTGTGTGATTCCTCTGCTGATGTGTATGTGTGTGTGTTTATGTGTGTGTGAGATTCCTCACTGCTGATGTGTGTATATGTGTGTGTGTGTTTGTGTGTATGTGATTCCTCACTGCTGATGTGTGTATATGTATGTGTGTTTATGCGTGTATGTGTAATTCCTCACTGCTGATGTGTGCATATGTGTGTGTGATTCCTCACTGCTGATGTGTGTATATGTGTGTGTGTTTATGTGTGTATGTGATTCTTCACTGCTGATGTGTGTATATGTGTGTGTTTATGTGTGTATGTGTGATTCCTCACTGCTGATGTGTGTATATGTGTGTGTGTGATTCCTCACTGCTGATGTGTGTATATGTGTGTTTATGTGTGTATGTGTGTGTGTGATTCCTCACTGCTGATGTGTGTTTATGTGTGTGTATGTGTGATTCCTCACTGCTGATGTGTGTGTGTGTTTATGTGTGTGTGTGTATGTGTGATTCCTCACTGCTGATGTGTGTATATGTGTGTGTTTATGTGATTCCTCACTGCTGATGTGTGTATATGTGTGTATTTGTGATTCCTCACTGCTGATGTGTGTATATGTGTGTGTTTATGTGTGTATGTGTGTGTGTGTGTGATTCCTCACTGCTGATGTGTGTTTATGTGTGTATGTGTGTGTATGTGTGATTCCTCACTGCTGATGTGTGTGTGTGTTTATGTGTGTGTGTATGTGTGATTCCTCACTGCTGATGTGTGTGTGTGTTTATGTGTGTGTGTATGTGTGATTCCTCACTGCTGATGTGTGTATGACTGGGACTAGAACCATGCTGTGATCTTGTTTATTAACAGGATGCAGTGAGAGCTGTGAGGGTGAAACACAGAACCGATTTACCCCCTTTTACACCTGAAAGAACCGGGTGCTGGTTCAGAACTAGTCCTGGTGCTGGTTCAGAGTTGGTTCCACTGGTGAACCTTCTAAGAACCGGTTCACCTTTCCATCCGTTAGAGAGCATCACAGAGCCGAGTGTGACGTCACTGTATACGTGTCACATTATCGCAGCAGTGACAAACACAAACACAACAACAACAATGGTGGATGTTGTTTTACTGTTAATGCTCATGGCTTTGTGAACCTACATTAACACACAAACGGAGCGAATCCAACGTGTACGTGCAGCTCCATGTAATCTGTATAAACGGAGGTTGTAATGGAGAAAGTACATAACATTATTTTATCATTAACACAGAAAAAAGTTAGCATTAGCATGTAGCTACTTACTATCATGTGTGTAAAAGTAAAAGTGTATTAAACATTAGTATATTTAAGGTACATTATCAAAGGTGCTAACAGTAACCACACCCCCCGCCACACCCCCAGGCCCTATTTAAGGTACATTATCTAATAGTAGCCCCGCCCCCAGGCGCTAACTGTAGCCCCGCCCCCAGCCCCTGACACAAGCGGTTCATAACTCTAGACCATCAACGTTTTGGTGCTACTTAAGAACTTTTCCTGGTTCAGAGCCGTGCTTTGTGTGTCGATAAAGAAAGAACTGGTTCTAAATTAGGCTCCGAACCAGCACTCAAACTGCCTCGGGGGTAAAGGGGCAATTGAAATTTAACACCTGGCAATAAAATAAAAGATTATAGATAGAGATACAGTACAAACTTTATTAACAGCCCACTACACGTAGAGACAGTTTTACTGGACAAAGACTGGATGAGTACAGAGCTGATCTGTACAGAGCTAGTGTGTGTGTTACTATGGTGTGTTTATGGCTGCTGCCTTGGCCAGGTCTCTCTTGTAAAGTCTCAATGAGACTTCCTGGTAAAATAAAGGTAAATAAATAATCATCAAATCATTATAATAATAATTATTGTAGTTATTGTCATTATCATCAATAACAACAACAATGATAATAATTCTGTGCAGCATTTACATTTTTATTTATTTAATGTACTTATTTATTTTCTTTGTTTTATGATTTAAGAAGTTAAATTGTCCAATCTGGCCACCTCTCTCTCTCTCTCTTCCCCGATGTGTTTACGCATAAACATTTCACTTATATACGCAGTTAGTACAGAGGTTGTCATGGCAACAGCAGCAGCGGCCACGCCTCACTCACTTCTCTACACGTGAATTGAAAAGTAAAATCTGGCCAAAATCACACACACACACACACACACACACACACACACACACACACACACACACACACACACACACACAAACACACACACACGCGTATATATACAGGCTTTATAATGATGGTCTTTCAGTTATTATTTTTTGGTATTAATCTTCTTCACCTGTCTGAGAATAAAAATGAGTCTCACTTTACCCTCTGTGACACCTGTTAACCGTCCTGTCCTCAAATCTTCTCTACCTCATCCTCCTCACACTACCTCACTCCTAATCACTCTACCTCAGTCTACCCCACACTGATGTCCTGTGAAGTATCTAACTCACAGTAATATATCGATAGAACCTGGAGCTCTGCTCGTTAAGGAAGCTCATTGCTCCAAAACCAGCATAAAACCCCAGACTACAGACGGCACAGATTCAAAGAAACAAAGATCTTTTTGGAGAAATAATAAAAACAAAGATTGAAGCGTTTGTCCATAATGACTATCATTATGTTTGAATGAAAAATAGTGAGGCAACCCAGCCATGAAGAATCATGTGTGTGTGTGTGTGTGTGTGTGTGTGTGCTAGAAGGACTGGTGCACTTCATAAAACAGATCATCTTCAGTGGACGTCTGAACACATCAGGACGTAAAAGTTCAGTCTCTAAAGGATCTTCAACCACTTATCCGAACTACCTCGGGTCACGGGGAGCCTGTGCCTATCTCAGGCGTCATCGGGCATCAAGGCAGGATACACCCTGGACGGAGTGCCAACCCATCGCAGGGCACACACACACACACTCATTCACTCACGCAATCACACACTACGGACAATTTTTCAGAGATGCCAATCAACCTACCATGCATGTCTTTGGACCGGGGGAGGAAACAGGAGTACCCGGAGGAAACCCCACGGGGAGAACATGCAAACTCCACACACACAAGGTGGAGGCAGGAATCGAACCCCCAACCCTGGAGGTGTGAGGAGAACGTTCTAACCACTAAGCCACCGTGCCACCGATCTTCAATGTCTCCATCAGAAACTTTCTACTGACAGAAAAGCTGAGAAGTCTGCAAGCAAGGAGCCCTGTTCGTTTGTAAACGAGAGTCATTTGTATTTTGCTTTGTATTATGTGATAAATTGTTTATTATCAGACAGTGTGTCAGTTTTATTACCAGATTAGAGTCAGGCTGATCTGTAGGGTGACAATTTTCATGTTAATTATTCATCAATTTTCATTATATTTTTATTACATATGTTATCAATAAGGAATAAAATCCATCACACCATAAATATACTCTGTGTTCATTTAGCATTAAGATGGAGTCAGTTAAATGAATAAATATTAAAGAAATGAAAGCTGAAGTCACACTGCCACCTAGCGAAGACTTTATTAACACAATTAACAAGACTTACAAAAGGAGGCAAAATATATTAGCAGTTCTCTTTAAACTTTCTTTCGATTCTGTTAAAAATAATTCTGATTTGTTGTAAATGACAGAGATTTATTATTAAGCATTTATTTTAATTAGTGTTTTAATTTGTATTACATTATTATATAATTAGAGCAGAAGGAAAAGATGAGCTTTTTTGTTATCTTATCTTTGGCTCTTAATTCCTATTTAATCTCTTAAGTTATCATTAACTAATTAAAATTAAAATAATGAATTAATTAATATATAATTCATGATTTACAGCATTCGCTTTTGTACCCAAAATAGTCAATGAGAAGAGACTGAACAAACACCTGAGTGAAAATAGATGAAGTGACCTGAAGTTACACTTACCATGTTACAATACAACAACAACAACAACAACAACAACAATAACTAGAACGTACATTTCCTGAAGAAAATGTGAATGGTGCTTGCACGTGGCAAATCCCGGAGGCTAGCCTAGACGAGTGTGTGACGTCATCTGAATACTCTTGAGGAAGTTTTCCTCATTGTGCTGAGTGTTTTGATATGTCACATGTCAAGTTGTGCTAATTTTTTATTTTCACGTGACATCACGTGACGTCATCAAAATACACGTGAGGAAGTTCCCCTCAATGTTGTGTGTTTTGATATGTCACATGTCCATGTTGTAAAAAGTTTTTTGATTTTGCATATTTTGGGGGCGGGGCTGCGGGACAACCGAAAGGCCAGTTTTCGGTTTTTTACACCGATTTAAACCTTTGTTCAGAGTCTCACCCTAAAGGAGTCGAGTTTAGTGTAGATAGATCGAAACCTCCAAAGTTTATAATGGGAGTCTATGGGAAAAAAGGCCTCTTTGAGACCCGGTACCGGAAGTACCGGTACTCGGATCGCTTATAAAAGTCATAGCACACCTCCCCTCAATGAGCCGGTCGATTTGACACGTCATTCACGGGTCTAGGACAAGTTACACGCCGAAGTTTTGTCCGGCACAATAGTAATAATGTTGCTTTGCAAGCACCATTAATAAATAAATAATTCAGGCCACTCACGGTGCGGTTAGACGATTCTACCACTAGATGGCAGCACTGTCTCAGTTTATATCACACACTGCGCTCCTCAGAGGTTTTAATAAATATTGTCTGAGCGAAACGAGTCTAATTGTCTCATACCTCAGTCACTGACGTGTGGTGATAAATAATCGAATGAACTTTCAGATTATATTTAAGCTGTTGTGAGAATAGATTATGGTCTGTATCAGCAGAATGAAAGAGACAGGAGTCAGTGATTCAGCTGAGGGATTCGGTTCAATGTGTCGGTTCAATGTGTCTGAAAGCTCTTTGAGGTGCAGGATTTGCTCCATTTCTCTGCTGCTCTGTGATGATTGTGTCATGTTAAATTGTTTATTATTTGTTAGGAATCATCAGTGTGTGAGGTGCAGAGATGTGAGTTAGAACATATTTCCACTTGATATTCGGATTGTTACTGTTTTTAGTTGGAGCTGGTGACAGAGTGATGAGTGACAGATCATCACCTTCCTTCATTCAGCAGCACAGAAGTTTGCAGATTAAACATGTCATCCTGATTTCTCTTCCATTTCTCACTCTGCTTTTATCTATAATTCAGTCTTTATCCGTCATCTTTGTTGCTGTTGTATACTCTGTGATTCAGTTTGGAGCACAAAGCTGAGCAAGCTTTTTTCCTGCATCACTAAAAGCAGGATCATTGTGTAGGATCTGCGAATGTAGCGGGAAAACACAGCCTTCATTAGGGACTGTGCCACAGGGACAGACTGTGAATCATACCATATCTTCAATTAGACACACCCCTTCGGCTACAGGCAAAGTTAAATATGTATTTTATTAAAGGCAGAACATAAGAAGGAATAAATAAAAATATCATAAATCAAGGTATCCTCTAATTTAGCTAGTAAATAACATGAGAATTATCAGGACCAGATGTTATTTTAGAAACCACGATGTTTCAGAGTGAGTACATTAATATAAACCTGTGCTACAGTCAGCAGTAATCAACAACTTTTGACAGATCAGCGTCCAGAACTCAGCAGTGCTGTAGGATAAAACCGTCAGTTAGCCGAAGA
Source organism: Tachysurus vachellii (assembly GCF_030014155.1). Lineage (NCBI taxonomy): Eukaryota > Metazoa > Chordata > Actinopteri > Siluriformes > Bagridae > Tachysurus > Tachysurus vachellii. The sequence goes on along the minus strand of NC_083477.1, from coordinate 22,336,184 downwards.
TTCATTAAGGTTCTAGTGATGTTTGATCCCTGGGACATTCAGCCAGAACTCTACAACATTAAAAACATTTTGTACATACTGCGTGTATGTATGTGAGGATGTAGATGAGGATGTAAGTGATGATGTAGATGATGATGTAAGTGATGATGTAGATGATGATGTAAGTGATGATGTAGATGATGATGTAAGTGATGATGTAGATGAGGATGTAAGTGATGATGTAGATGATGATGTAAGTGATGATGTAGATGATGATGTAGGTGATGATGTAGATGATGATGTAAGTGATGATGTAGATGATGATGTAAGTGATGATGTAGATGAGGATGTAAGTGATGATGTAGATGATGATGTAAGTGATGATGTAGATGATGATGTAGGTGATGATGTAGATGATGATGTAAGTGATGATGTAAGTGATGATGTAAGTGATGATGTAGATGATGATGTAGATGAAGATGTAGGTGATGATGTAGATGATGATGTAGATGAGGATGTAGATGATGATGTAGGTGATGATGTAGATGATGATGTAGATGAGGATGTAGGTGATGATGTAGATGAGGATGTAGGTGATGATGTAGATGATGATGTAGATGAGGATGTAAGTGATGATGTAAGTGATGATGTAGATGATGATGCAGATGAAGATGTAGGTGATGATGTAGATGATGATGTAGATGAGGATGTAGATGAAGATGTAGGTGATGATGTAGATGATGATGTAGATGAGGATGTAGGTGATGATGTAGATGAGGATGTAGGTGATGATGTAGATGATGATGTAGATGAGGATGTAAGTGATGATGTAAGTGAGGATGTAGATGATGATGTAGATGAGGATGTAGACGAGGATGTAGGTGATGATGTAAGTGATGATGTAGGTGATGATGTAGGTGATGATGTAGATGATGATGAAGATGATGATGTAGATGAGGATGTAGGTGATGATGTAGATGATGATGTAGATGAGGATGTAAGTGATGATGTAAGTGAGGATGTAGATGATGATGTAGATGAGGATGTAAGTGATGATGTAAGTGATGATGTAGGTGATGATGTAGATGATGATGTAGACGAGGATGTAGGTGATGATGTAGGTGATGATGTAGATGAGGATGAAGATGAGGATTAAGATGATGATGTAAGTGATGATGAAGATGATGATGTAAGTGATGATGTAGGTGATGATGTAGACGAGGATGTAGGTGATGATGTAAGTGATGATGTAGGTGATGATGTAGATGAGGATGAAGATGATGATGTAGATGAGGATGAAGATGATGATTAAGTGATGATGTAGGTGATGATGTAGACGAGGATGTAGGTGATGATGTAAGTGATGATGTAAGTGATGATGTAAGTGAGGATGAAGATGATGATGTAGATGAGGATGAAGATGATGATGTAGATGAGGATGAAGATGATGATGTAAGTGAGGATGTAGATGATGATGTAGATGAGGATCTTCATTCATTCACTCATTCATCTTCTAACGCTTATCCGAACTACCTCGGGTCACGGGGAGCCTGTGCCTATCTCAGGCGTCATCGGGCATCAAGGCAGGATACACCCTGGACGGAGTGCCAACCCATCACAGGGCACATGAGGATCTTCTTTAACTTTTATTTTAACTTTAATATCTTAGGAAAACGATAGCATGCTGTAATGTCCTGATCCAAATAAAACATTCTTCTCAGGTTTAATCCCAGTAGAAGTCAGGTACCTCAACTCCAACTCCATCATGGACACCCAACTTACACCAGATGTCCAGGTTTGTTGCTCATCGTCCACAGACAAGAGTGAAGTCAAAATGACTGACAGAATGAGAGATAGAGTGAGGAAGAGAATGATGATGTAAGAAGAGGAGGGAGAGGAAAGGGTGTTTGTGGGTTTTTTAAGCAGTCTGACCAACATGTCTTTTCCTCTACCTTGGCTCTTCCTCTCACTTCTGCGGCCTGTTGCCATGGGAACGCAGCTGCAGCAGCAGAGTCGTGAGTCGGAGAGTCTAGAGGTTTCTACTTAGTAAACATGCTCACAGGTCCTCATCGGGCTGAGGATCTAATGTGACAGCCTGCAACTCGCTCACTGCATGATGACAGAACTCAAAACACTCAGAACTGGACAATATACCTCAGAACCTCAGGGCATCATCCAAAGGTTTACTGCTGATCAGCATCAGTCAGTGACATTCATGTTCACATTCTCAAAAAAGCCTGTACATACAGTGAGCCCAGCTCACAGATCACCAGCCACACATTACAAATCAGAACCTGACCCTGACGAAGGAGATAAGATGATTAAAACACACTGATTAGGCTATAAGTCATAAGAGTCGAGTGCAATAAGTGTTTAACTTAATAAGTGTTGTTTTATACCTCAACAGTGTAAGTGCTGTACAGAGAATTATACACCATCCAGAACATATCTGCTCCAATGGTGGGCCACGTCCATGTGATTGTGCCAAAACAGTTATTGTACATACAGAGTCACCTGAGTAGGAGGCAGACCTGTTAAACTGATAAACTGATGGACTTCCACATGGACTTGGAGGATAATGGATTGTGTGGGTTCATTTATTCATCTTCAGGAAAGACTTTATTATGGTCACAGGGTCACATCTTCTCCAGTGTCTATCCCAGGAATGCTGGGGTGAGGGAATACATCCTGGATGATGTCAGACCCTCACACTACAAAATGCTCACACACCCTTTCATATTTTGATTCAATTTATTGCAGCCAAACCAGGAAACCCTCATGGACACAGGTAGTTCATGTGAAACTCCACACAGACAGAAACCAGTGGTAGGGGAGAAATCTGTAGCTGTGAGGAGACAGGACCATAAGCCACACCGGTGTGGTGGTCTTCACTGACTGTATTTATTTCTGAGTGTCAGACTGCTGTAAGAATATTTACTTTGAGGTTCCATTTCTGTTCCTAAAGGCTCAAGATTTTTCATAAGCCTATCTGTCCTTCAGCTGCAAGAACATCTCGATTGTATGTACATTACTTCTATCACAGTCATCTTAAGCTCCACAACTTCACCTCACTTGGTGAATCTCAGTTAGTAGAATATCAAGGAGCATCTTCAGGGGTTCCACCTGTGGCATGTTCTTATCAAGTCATATGGTGCAGTCACTGCACATGGATGGAACAGTTCTTGAGTTCTTGCTCTCTGAGTGTTGTGTGTACCAGTGTATTGCTCATGTTGACTCTCATGTCTCGGTTACTTCTTTCATCAGATAACTGTTTAATTCTGTTTAAATAATTTACTCCTACCTTGAAGTAGGAGATACAGAGGTACGGGGGGGGGGGGGGGGTAGGTTGGGGTCCATTTCAGTGGTTTAAATATGATGCATGCTACAGGAGGTCTTGGAAACACAGAAACTTTAGTAGGATGATGTGATAAAACTTGTGGAGAATGCATCATGGAGTTCAGCTGCAGAAAAAAGCACTGAGGAGTTCGTTCTTGAAGATAATGAGGGTCTGAACAAACAACTGAGTGACGTCTATGGACTGAATTGTCCCCCATGAACAAGATCAGATCTACACTGATGTCTCATCATTAGTGTTCTAAATGTGAACTAAGTGTTCCCAGGGAGATAACTCTAAACATCATATGATTCCATGTTTATAATTAGTTGGTGTTGGTGTTCAGACAGGTCATTAATGGAATAAGATGGGTTGATGAATGGTTGGAAGAAAAAACACTGGTCCATCATGGAGAAGAATAAAGAACTGCATTATGATGAAGTAGAGATGTACTTGGGTGATACAGTGGGGCACATCTTCTCACATTACCATGCTCATCTCAGGTTTACTGTGTGAAGTTTCATATGTTCTCTACATGGACATGTGTCTTTCCTACAGCTTCTCCAAGTTCATCTCCAAAACATATCAGTACCCATCCAGCCAGGCTGCATGGTGAGCTGAATAAAGCACATACTGATGATGACTGATGAACTTTAGACGTGTTGTTAGAGAATATAAAAAGTGGCAGTAATGATGATCAGATTATTAATTCTGTACCAACATTTTTTTTTATATTGCTATTCATTTTTTTAACATTTTTTTAAGGGTTGTGTAGAAATCGCCACAAGGGGGCGTGGTCACGTCTGGCAATCATAGCAACAGTCTTCATCCGGATGACGGATTTAAACAGAACATCAATCTGCTGCTGCTGACTTGTGATTGTACATCCAACTAAATTCTGATATTCACTTCGTCAGTTCTGATCATGGAGAAACCAGTAATGTGAATGGACCCCCCCCCCCCCCGTCTGTCACTCACCTTTCTGGTCATCTCTCCCCTCCCCTCCCTCTCCCCCCCTTCTCTCTCTCTTCCTCCGCCCCCCTCCCCTCTCTCTCCCCCCTCTCCCTCTCCCCCCCTCTCCATCATATCGCAGTTTCATCCATCCGTGTGCTCCTCCAGCTTGTCGCTCAGCCTCGCTCCAGTAAAAGGTAGGATGTTTTTAATAAAATACAAGCTCTGATTTCTGTGCAGAAATGCGACAATTTCAATTGTGTGTGTGTGTGTGTGTGTGTGTGTGTGTGTGAAGTGTAAATGCTGAGTGTGTAGGCTGGGATTAATGTGGTGTCGGGTGTTTAGTGCGCAGTCTGAACAAGCTGTGTACCAACATCATTTTATCGCTTTTATGCAGATTTAGATTTCTGTGCGCTGTACAGTGCAGTGCAGTGTGTGTGTGTGTGTGTGTGTGTGTGTGTGTGTGTGTGTGTGTGTGTGTGTGATATACAGTTTAATATCGACTGGTAATTAATATAGCTATGTGTTGCACATGTAGAGTTCTTTCGTGCAGAGTTCTGTGTGTGTGTGTGTGTGTGTGTGTGTGTGTGCGTCTCAGGATGGAGGGATTTGGACACTGACAGATGTGAGGAGAGGATTTTAGTATTAAATCCTCAGCAGGGTTTGTTGATTGTGTATGTGTGTGTGTGTGTGTGTGTGTGTGTGTGTGTGTGTGTGTGTGTAATGTGGGAGATGCGTTGTGATTTTAACGCCTTCATTCAGAGCTATAAGCAGTAAGAGAATTGTGTATAAATTCATGTCAAAAATCTATATCTAGGCAACAGGCTTTTTATTAACATATGACGTGGTTACAAAGTGCGTGGATCTTGAAGCCGTCTTAAAGTTGTGATGCAGTTTAAAATAAGATGTACTTTTAGATTATAGCAGTTTTAACCAAAATTGTGTGTTGAAGTGTGTGTTGTGATTTTTGAATTTGTGAATTCGTTCCCCAAATGACATAAATGTAAATGTAAATATTTCAGGAACCGAAATCTCTGCAAATCCTGGGGTTCAAACCCACAACCTACTGATCTGAGCACTCTTACTGCTCTCAACATTACTAATGTGTGTGTGTGTGTGTGTGTGTGTGTGTTCAGAGCCACACACTCTGTTTTATAGACACTACACACTGTGTACACACACTGTAGAAACACTACACACTGTACACACTCTGTTGTACAGACACTACACACTGTGTACACACACACTGTTTTAGAGACACTACACACTGTGTACACACACTCTGTTGTAGAGACACTACACACTGTGTACACACACTGTTGTACAGACACTACACACTGTGTACACACACTCTGTTGTAGAGACACTACATACTGTGTACACACTCTGTTGTAGAGACACTACACACTGTGTACACACTCTGTTGTAGAGACACTACACACTGTGTACACACACACTCTGTTGTAGAGACACTACACACTGTGTACACACTCTGTTGTAGAGACACTACACACTGTGTACACACTCTGTTGTAGAGACACTACACACTGTGTACACACTCTGTTGTAGAGACACTACACACTGTGTACACACTCTGTTGTAGAGACACTACACACTGTGTACACACACTCTGTTGTAGAGACACTACACACTGTGTACACACACTCTGTTGTAGTGACACTACACACTGTGTACACACAATCTGTTGTAGAGACACTACACACTGTACACACACTCTGTTGTACAGACACTACACACTGTGTACACACACTCTGTTGTACAGACACTACACACTGTGTACACACACTCTGTTGTAGAGACACTACACACTGTGTACACACTCTGTTGTAGAGACACTACACACTGTGTACACACTCTGTTGTAGAGACACTACACACTGTGTACACACACTCTGTTGTAGAGACACTACACATTGTGTACACACACTCTGTTGTAGAGACACTACACACTGTGTACACACTCTGTTGTAGAGACACTACACACTGTGTACACACTCTGTTGTAGAGACACTACACACTGCGTACACACACTCTGTTGTAGAGACACTACACATTGTGTACACACACTCTGTTGTAGAGACACTACACACTGCGTACACACACTCTGTTGTAGAGACACTACACACTGTGTACACACACTCTGTTGTACAGACACTACACACTGTGTACACACACTCTGTTGTACAGACACTACACACTGTGTACACACACTCTGTTGTACAGACACTACACACTGTGTACACACACTCAGTTGTAGAGACACTACGCACTGTGTACACACACTGTAGAGACACTACACACTGTATACACACACTGTTGAAGTGACACTACACACTCTATAGGATCTCATACAGTGTGATAAGGAATGATCTGGACCACACTGCTGACATCAAACCCACTCAAACCGGATCAATCCTGTCTCACTCAGTATCTAGGACAATGACTGTAGTCCAAGAGAGTTTTTATTTTTGACAGATCTGATAGGGTGTGTGTGTGTGTGTTTGTGCGTGTGTAGATGAGAGATGGTTTATATATTTAGTGCTTAGTACCAATGGTACCAGTTTCTGTTCCAGTTTCTGATTTTGAGTGATTCTCCACATCATGTGATAATGTTCATGAGTGAGAATGTGTGTGTGTGTCTGTGTGTCTGTGTGTGTGTTGATATCTTAGTAGTGGAGAGAATTTTAGCTTGGCCTCCTAATTTCTGCCTTTAATCCAGTGAATGGAGAAAGAACCCTTTTATACTCCCAGAATTAAGGACCAGAGCTCAACACACACACACACACACACACACACACACACACACACACACACACACCATGTCTCTAAGGGGCACCACTGAACTTCAATTAGAGCTTCATAATGACAGAAGGAGCAGAGGGAGCTGGGAGAGTGAGACAGAGACAGAGAGTGAGACAGAGAGTGAGACAGAGACAGAGAGTGAGACAGAGACAGATACAGAGAGTGGGACAGAGAGAGAGTGAGACAGAGACAGAGAGAGAGAGTGAGACAGAGAGAGAGTGAAAAAACTCCATTTTCTCAGTAAAAACTTAAAGTTGATTTAATAATCTATGTGTGTGTGTCTATGTGTGTGTATCTATGTGTGTGTGTATGTGTGTGTCTATGTGTGTGTGTGTGTGTGTGTGTGTGTGTGTGTATGTGTATGTGTGTCTATGTGTGTGTATGTGTGTGTGTATGTGTGTGTCTATGTGTGTGTCTATGTGTGTATGTGTGTGTCTATGTGTGTGTGTGTGTATGTGTATGTCTATGTGTGTGTGTGTGTATGTGTATGCGTGTCTATGTGTGTGTGTATGTGTGTGTCTATGTGTGTGTGTGTATGTGTGTGTCTATGTGTGTGTGTATGTGTGTGTCTATGTGTGTGTCTATGTGTGTGTGTGTGTGTGTGTGTGTCTATGTGTGTGTCTGTGTGTGTGTGTATGTGTGTGTCTATGTGTGTGTGTGTGTGTGTCTATGTGTGTGTGTATGTGTGTGTCTATGTGTGTGTATGTGTGTGTATGTGTGTGTCTATGTGTGTGTCTGTGTGTGTGTATGTGTGTGTCTATGTGTGTGTGTATGTGTGTGTCTATGTGTGTGTGTATGTGTGTGTGTATGTGTGTGTCTATGTGTGTGTGTATGTGTGTGTCTATGTGTGTGTCTGTGTGTGTGTGTATGTGTGTGTCTATGTGTGTGTGTATGTGTGTGTGTATGTGTGTGTCTATGTGTGTGTGTATGTGTGTGTCTATGTGTGTGTGTATGTGTGTGTGTCTGTGTGTGTGTATGTGTGTGTCTATGTGTGTGTGTATGTGTGTGTCTATGTGTGTGTGTATGTGTGTGTGTATGTGTGTGTCTATGTGTGTGTGTATGTGTGTGTCTATGTGTGTGTCTGTGTGTGTGTGTATGTGTGTGTCTATGTGTGTGTATGTGTGTGTCTATGTGTGTGTGTATGTGTGTGTGTATGTGTGTGTCTATGTGTGTGTCTGTGTGTGTGTATGTGTGTGTCTATATGTGTGTGTATGTGTGTGTCTATGTGTGTGTCTGTGTGTGTGTGTATGTGTGTGTCTATGTGTGTGTGTATGTGTGTGTCTATGTGTGTGTGTATGTGTGTGTCTATGTGTGTGTGTATGTGTGTGTGTATGTGTGTGTCTATGTGTGTGTCTGTGTGTGTGTGCTCTCAGACTTTCCAAATTTAGCAGCTTTCATTTGCATTTTGCTTCATTCAGCAAAGCTTACTGTGAAGTGTTGTGCACAACACACTCATCTTATTCTACAACATGAGCAAAAATCACACACATACACACCTACACACATACATACAGACATACACACAGACACACACACACACTTGTACTGGAACAGATTTACATGAATTAGAGGTAAGCACTGTATATTGCTTCTGGAGCAGAAAAGTTAAAATGATTTGTGTCTGTGTGAGTGTATGTTGGATGGAGGTTATGTTGTGGATCACTTCACTGGACACTTCAGAACATCAGCTGTGTGAACATCAGCTCACTTCTCACTCTGCTTTAGGAAATAAACTCTGAATTAATATGTGCACTGACCTCAGAATAATCCAATTATTCTCCTCTGCTATGGAGTCTGCAGTCTGTGTGTGTGTGCATGTGTTCATATTTGTGTGTGTATGTGTGTGTGCATGTGTGGGTCTGTTTGTTTGTGTGCTTGTGTGTGCATATGCTTGTTGTATATGTTTGTGTGTGTGTGTGTTTGTGTGCGCATGTGAGTGTGTTTGTGTGTGAGCATGTACAGTATGTTTGTGTGGGTGTGTGTGCGTGCGTGCGTGTGTGTGTGCTTGGTCTGTGTGTATTAGCTTGTGTGTGTTCTTGTGTGTTTGTGTGTGAGTATTAGTGTGTGTTTATTAGCGTGTGTGTGCTTGTGTGTGCTTGTGTGTGAGTATTAGCGTGCATGCGTGTGTGCTTGTGTGTTTGTGTGTGAGTATTAGTGTGTGTGTATTAGCGTGTGTTTGCTTGTGTGTGTATTAGCGTGCGTGTGTGTGCTTGCTTGTGGCTGCATGGTCTCATGGAGAGACATTACAAAGAAAGATAGACGGGAGGGGAGAGACAGACAGACAGACAGACAGACAGACAGACAGACAGACAGAGAGACAGACAGAGAGACAGACAGACAGACAGAGAGACAGACAGAGAGACAGACAGACAGACAGACAGACAGAGAGACAGACAGACAGACAGACAGACAGACAGAGAGACAGACAGACAGACAGAGAGACAGACAGACAGACGGACAGAGAGACAGACAGACAGACAGACAGACAGACAGAGAGAGAGACAGACAGACAGACAGACAGACAGACAGACAGATGTAATGTGTTTATTAACACTGTCTTATGATTAGAATTTCAAAAAACAAAGTTGGATGAAATTGAAAGTGGACGATATTCACACACACACACACACACACACACACACACACACACACACAGAGTCAAAGGCAGAAAACAAAGCTGGACCATGACACAGGAGCCGGTGTTACTGAGAGCTCATGAAGGACAGGGTGTTAAGCAGCTGCATGTTCTCCGTGTTCATGCTGCCGTTATCAGGCTCATATCCAGTCTATTTAAACGCTGCCTCTGTAAAAGGAAACCTTTATTAAAGTGTAATGGGACATTTTCCATCTGCTAAATGTAATGAAGCTTTTATAAGGTGGAGGCAGAGACGGAGAAGCTTCTCCCTGAGGCATAACAGCTCTCTGGGATTTTTCCATTAACTGAATTCCCAGGTGAAGTTGTTGTACTACACGCTGCATTGTGGAGCTGAAATTAATTCAGCGCTGATTCTTCACCTGTTCACATCATTTCACTCTCACTTTGTTAAATGCTGGAGCTTGTTAGAGTCTGTGTGGTGTGACGGAAATCCTAATGCTAACACACACCTCTAACACACTGCACACTAAGCGTCCTTGAGCTTGGGAAAGGCGCTATATAAATTATTATTATTATTACATCACAACTACATCACATCATCATAACTACATCACAATTACATCACAACATCACAACTACACCACTACATCACTACGTCACAACTACACCACTACATCACAACATCAATACATTATAACTACATCACAAGTACACCACTACATCACAACTACATCACAACTACACCACTACATCACAACTACACCACTACATCACAACTACATCACAATTACATCACAACTACATCACTACATCATAACTACATCACATCAGTACATCATAACTACATCACAATTACATCACAACGTCACTACATCACAACTACATCACAATTACATCACTACATCATAACTACATCACAACTACATCACATCAGTACATCATAACTACATCACAACATCAGTGCATAACAACTACATCACAACTACAACACGCCAACATCACTACATCATAACTACATCACAATTACATCACATCAATACATCAAAACTACATCACAACATCACTACATCATAACTACATCACAAGATCATAAATACATCACAATTACATCACATCAACACATCATAACTAAATCATAACTACTTCACAATTACATCACATCAATACATCACAACTACATCCCAACATCACAACTACATCACAGTCACATCACAACATCAGTACATCATAACTACATCACAATATCACTACATCACAACTACATCACAACTACACGACTACATCATAACTACATCACAACTACATCACAGCATCACTACATCACAACTACATCACAACTACATCACAACGTCACTACATCACAATTACATCACAACTACACCACTACGTCATAACTACATCACAACTACGTCACCATATCACTACATCATAACTACATCATTAAATCATAACTACATCATTAAATCATAACTATATTACAACTACATTACAACATCAATACATCATAACTACATCACAACTACAACACGCCAACATCCCAACATCATAACAGTCACATCACAACATCAGTACATCATAACTACATCACAACTACATCACAACGTCACTACATCACAACTACGTCACTATATCACTAACTACATCATAACTACATCATTAAAACATAACTACATCATAACTACATCACAGCTACATCACAACTATCAAACGTCATGTGAGAGTGTGAGGGTCATGTGACTGATGTGTAATTGGGATCTCCTGAGAATTCTGACATTTTCCTTTGTTCAGGATCACAAACATAAATAGTGTAAACATGTTTTTGTATGTAGTTCAGTTGGAGCTCAGTGAGTGTGTTTACATTACAGATTCCTGTTGAAGTGTTTATATGAATTCTAAACTAACACTGAATAAAGTCTGTGTCAGTTTAATGTCCATCACAACTCAGTTGTTATAAAAAGATTAAAATCAGTCGTGTTTTCTTACAGTTTTGTTGTTGAGTCTCTGCAAATAAATTCCTTTTTTTTTACTTTACTGTAACTGAAGCAGCAGGAATTCATTAGCATTCTTTACTATAGATTCTTTACCAACACCAACAGTTCCCCAGCTACACGTTTACTGCGGTGAAGTCAGATCTAAAGCTGTCTCACCTCTCTGTCTCTCTGCATTCACCTGCTCTGATTGTTTATGCTCTCTCTTGTCTTTGGTCTTGTGTTTATTGTGATCAGATTAAATGTTTGTCTTCAGTGTAATGAGTCTGAATAACAAGAACCAGGTCAACTGATGTGTTACCCACAATCCCCTGGGGCACACAGAGTGTTTATGTCCACTGGTTGTAAAATGTACATGAAAGACATCTGCAAAAGGCATGCCTCAGTCTCTCAGTCTCTGTCTGTCTGTCGCTCGCTCTGTCTCACACACACACACACACACACACACAGTTTGGATGTTTAGATTAATTTTGTGCTCTGTGTGTATGGGCCTCTGACTGTAAAAGAATGTTGAGGAGTACTGAATACTGAGGAGGACTGATGTGTACTGAGGACTGAGGAGGACTGAGGACTCAGGTCACACAAGTTGTACATGAGAACAGAGCAACAGAAAGGGTTAAATCTCCACATCTCTAGACAATGTTCAGCACACAGGGAAGAGTGTGTTTGTGTTTGTGTGTGTGTTTGTGAGTATGTGTTCTGAAAGTGCTTAATTTCTCAGTGTGTGTTCTTGCTCTGGTTGCATAGGAAAATATTGCATCCTGTCTCAGACTTTCTGTGTTTGCTGGAATTGTGCACTCAGCCTGACACACACACACACACACACACACACACACACACACACACACACACACACACACACACAGATGCAGATGGTGACCATTGCTGAAGCTCCAGTGTGTGTTTTCTCTGCAGGGTTCAGTGTGTACACTAGCACATGCTGCTGATTAAAAACATTATTAATTTACTTACTGAACACACACACACACACCTGCTGAACATGACACACAGAGGCTCACAGTTAGACACAGTACACACTAATAAAGAAAATACAAAAATGAACAACACATGCTAATAGTCATTGAGCTTATCACTCCACTCATCAATGTACTAAGAACTCTGAGCTCTCCACCCACACACCTAACATTAGCTCCACCCACACACCTAACATTAGCTCCACCCATCACTTTGCCCTTTCTCTTCAGTATTGTGCCTTTATCATAATAATGATAATAATAATAATAATAATAATAATAATAATAATAATGAGAAGTTCTTTGAAGCATAGTCCACACACACACACACACACACACACACACAGAAGGGTCAGTCACACATTCCTTTCAGTGTAATGAACTAAGATCCCCAGAGACCATCTCCATCTCTCTGTGTCTCTGTCCATCCATCACAGTGACAGTGAGGCTCCTGCAGTTGTGTGTGTGAGTCAGTGTGAGAGTAAACAACAGCATGGTGAAGGCTGGATGGAAAGACAATGACTAAAAAAGCTGGCACATGTCCATCTGCATTGGCGCACTGTGTAAAATGTGTGTGTGTGTGTGTGTGTGTGTGTGAGAGGGACACCTGATGGTTTTTATGCTCTGTGCTTTACCTAACAGATGGAAAAGTGCTGCTCTGCACCTCTCTCTCTCAGCAGGTCTCACAGTCAGATCTTTCTCTCTCTCTCCTCTAATTGACTCTCCATCACTCCTTATTCCTGCCTGAGCTCAGATAAAAACACTTTCCCACTGAGACGACACGAGGAAATCCCACAAGCACAAAGTTTGGAGTCGTCTGTGTAGTTAAAGTGAGGGGAGAAAAATATTTTATAACTGGAGAAAAAAATAAGATCATCAGAGAGGAAGAACGAGCTCCAGGCTGACACACAGACACACACACATACACACATGAACACACACATGAACACACACACACACAGACACACACACAGACACACATGAATACACACATGAACACACACACACACAAACACACACAGACACACATGAATACACACATGAACACACACACACACACACACAGACACACATGAATACACACATGAACACACACACACACACAAACACACACACAAACACACACAGACACACATGAATACACACATGAACACACACACACAGACACACATGAACACACACATGAACACACACACACACACAGACACACATGCATACAAACATGAACACACACACAAACACACACACACACAAACACACACACATACACACACACAAACACAAACACACACACAAACACACAGACACACAAACACACAGGCACATACACACACACAAACACACACACAGGCAAACAAGCACACATATGCACACTTTTAGTGGAGAGTGATAATTTATCAGATGTTTATTAGATTTGACGAGACTCAGACTTCTCCTGCTCTCTTCCATCTTCACTCAGGATCCAGTTCCCTCTTTACGATCACAGTCGTTTTTTTTAGATCTTTAAACACATTCCAACAGATCAGAGGGAAAGTGGAGTAGTGATGAAGATGACGACGACGATGATGATGATGATGATGATGGACTGAGAATAATCTGTTGAGCATGAGAGAGAAGAGCCAGAAGATCACTCACACCACTCAGAAGGTTTACTGTGTATCTGATCTCTTTCACACAATATAAAAAACGTCTGATTTGATTTTATAGACAAAAAAACTTTATGAATATTTTACCATTTTATATTTTCTGATGACTTTCTCATTAATATTCACACATACAGCGTTATTGACTGAGCAGTGGCTTGTGAGTGTGTGTGTGTGTGTGTGTGTGTGTGTGCGCAGAAAAAGAACCCTCACAATTTCCAACAGAATGTTGTTGATGATGATGATGATGATGATGATGATGATGATTGTTTTTTTTTTTAACATTTTTTAACATTTCATGATATTTACATATATATCGGGGTGAGAGGGGGTGTGAAATAGAGTGAATGAGACAGTGAGAGAGAAAGTGAGACAGTGAGAGTGAGACAGTGAGAAGGTGGCCGTTGCCAGGGACAACAGAATTATGGCGAGCACAAATCCTCCTACACCATCTCAGACTGTTCCCCTCCTCCTCTACTCAGGATGTAATTGTGTCTTTCACTCCCTTTGGTCACCTTTATCTCTCCATCTCTCTATCCCTCCGTTTCTCCATGGCTTCCTCTTATTGTTCTTCTCTTTTTGCTTTCATAATCTCGCTCCTTGTCTTTTACTGCCTCTCATCTCTCCATCCTGCTTTAGTCATGCTGCCTCATCGATTAGTCACTGAATGATGGAGATCTCTCTCTCTCTCTCTCTCTCTCTCTCTCTCTCTCTCTCTCTCTCTCTGTCAGCACATATTTATGTCAAATTACTGAATCCCTGCCAACATACAGATTTCCCTCCAGCTTGTTTCCTTATATTTTCTCTCTGCCTTTATTTCTCCAGTGTTCTTCTCTCTATCTTTTTTCTGTCCCGATTCTCTTCTCATCCTTTTAGTTCTTTTTTATCTTTTCCAACTTATTTAATTCGAACATTTTTCTTCCTTCTCACTTTCACTCCATCTCTTTCTCCTTTCTTTTTTATTGTTTCACTGTAGTTGTATTAAACCTGACTATATACGGTGTCATTTTTCTCACCTTCAGTAACACAGTGAGAACAAAACAACAAGAAATATCAAAGTAAATTCCTAACATTCTTCTTTTGATCCTTTCTCACATGCAGAAGAACCAACCAGAGTGAGACAGTGTGAGTGAGACATGTGAGTGAGACAGTGTGAGTGAGAAATGTGAGTGAGACAGTGTGAGTGAGACAGTGTGAGTGAGACATGTGAGTGAGACAGTGTGAGTGAGACAGTGTGAGTGAGACAGTGTGAGTGAGACATGTGAGTGAGACAGTGTGAGTGAGACATGTGAGTGAGACAGTGTGAGTGAGACATGTGAGTGAGACAGTGTGAGTGAGACAGTGTGAGTGAGACATGTGAGTGAGACAGTGTGAGTGAGACATGTGAGTGAGACAGTGTGAGTGAGACATGTGAGTGAGACAGTGTGAGTGAGACATGTGAGTGAGATATGTGAGTGAGACAGTGTGAGTGAGACATGTGAGTGAGACAGTGTGAGTGAGACATGTGAGTGAGACAGTGTGAGTGAGACAGTGTGAGTGAGACAGTGTGAGTGAGACATGTGAGTGAGACAGTGTGAGTGAGACATGTGAGTGAGACAGTGTGAGTGAGACATGTGAGTGAGACAGTGTGAGTGAGACAGTGTGAGTGAGACATGTGAGTGAGACAGTGTGAGTGAGACATGTGAGTGAGACAGTGTGAGTGAGACATGTGAGTGAGACAGTGTGAGTGAGACATGTGAGTGAGACAGTGTGAGTGAGACATGTGAGTGAGACAGTGTGAGTGAGACATGTGAGTGAGACAGTGTGAGTGAGACATGTGAGTTGTGAGTGAAACAGTGTGAGTGAGACAGTGTGAGTGAGACAGTGTGAGTGAGACAGTGTGAGTGAGACATGTGAGTGAGACAGTGTGAGTGAGACATGTGAGACAGTGTGAGTGAGACAGTGTGAGTGAGACATGTGAGTGAGACATGTGAGTGAGACAGTGTTTTTCCTGAAGATCAAGCAGAAGGATGAGATCAGATTGAGATCAGATAGGGGTGGCCAGTGTGTGTTCTCTCAGTGTAGTGTGTGTTCTATCAGTGTAGTGTGTGTTCTCTCAGTGTAGTGTGTGTTCTCTCAGTGTAGTGTGTGTTCTCTCAGTGTAGTGTGTGTTCTCTCAGTAGTTTTGTTTCTGGTTAATGTAACAATATGACATTAAAGCTGTAGTCCATAACTTTTTTGGTTGAAATGTATCCAAAATCAATTCTTTCTTTCTTTCTTTCTTTCTTTCTTTCTTTCTTTCTTTCTTATGACTATCTTTCTATCTATGACCATTTCTATCTATCTATCTATCTATCTATCTACTTAAGGTACATTATAAAATGTGCTAACAGTAGCCCCGCCCCAGTCCCTACTTAAGGTACATTATCAAAGGCGATAACAGTAACCCCGCCCACAGCCCCGACACAAGTGTTTCTTAAGTCTAGACCAGCAACGTTTTGGTGCTACTCAGTGGCGCCCCAGAATAATTTTACTTTTTTGGTTCAAATTTGGGTCACGGTGGCTTAGTGGTTAGTACGTTCTCCTCACACCTCCAGGGTCGGGGTTCGAGTCCCGCCTCCACCTTGTGTGTGTGGAGTTTGCATGTTCTCCCCGTGCCTCGGGGGTTTCCTCAGGGTACTCCGGTTTCCTCCCTGGTCCAAAGACATGCATGGTAGGTTGATTGGCATCTCTGGAAAATTGTCCCTAGTGAATGTGTGTGTGTGTGCCCTGCGATGGGTTGGCACTCCGTCCAGGGTGTATCCTGCCTTGATGCCCGATGACGCCTGAGATAGGCACAGGCTCCCCGTGACCCGAGGTAGTTCGGATAAGCGGTAGAAGATGAGTGAATGAATGGTTAAAATTTATCCAAAATCAATTATTTCTTTCTTTCTTATGACTATCTTTATATCTATGACCATTTCTATCTATCTATCTATCTATCTATGACTATTTATTTATTTATTTTCATTATGCATTCAAATTCAAATTTATATGGGGGGGCTGTGACTACCACTGGCCACCCCTTGGGGCGCCCCTGCTCTGTGGTCATGGTGATGATGTCATCTTTACATGGCTGCTTTGATGATGTAATCAATCACAAGATTCAACATCAGAGTGTTTAGAGGACCCCTGGTATGCTAGTTCTGTTTTGTACGCTAGCTCTGTCGTGTATGCTAACTCTGTGTATGCTAGCTCTGTCGTGTATGCTAACTCTGTTGTGTATGATAGCTCTGTTTTGTACGCTAGCTCTGTCGTGTACGCTAACTCTGTGTATGCTAGCTCTGTCGTGTATGCTAACTCTGTTGTGTATGCTAGCTCTGTCGTGTACGCTAACTCTGTGTATGCTAGCTCTGTTGTGTACGCTAGCTCTGTTGTGTACGCTAGCTCTGTTGTGTACGCTAGCTCTGTCGTGTACGCTAGCTCTGTCGTGTACGCTAACTCTGTGTATGCTAGCTTTGTTGTGTACGCTAGCTCTGTTGTGTACGCTAGCTCTTTCGTGTACGCTAGCTCTGTCGTGTACGCTAACTCTGTGTATGCTAGCTTTGTTGTGTACGCTAGCTCTGTTGCACTTCTGTGTGAGTTTAAAAACTCTTAATTGTCACTTGCAGACAAAACATGAATATTTTGGAATCTGAAGTCAGGGGATGTTTTGTTGCTTCCAATACTACAGATGTATATAAAGTAGGCAGTGCGTGTGAACAATGCGCTCACTGCTGCTGCTTCTGTATGTAAATGCAGACTCACGTGTAGTGTATAAACCAGGATGTAGTGTGTGTGTGTGAAAGTGGGTGTGGCTTCAGTGTTTGCTGGCTGAAGTATGATGCAAATCCTTTCCTCTCTTTGGTTTGTTTTAGATTTTAAATGAACTGCTTTGGTTACATTTATTCTGGTTCTAAATGCGGAACCGGTTCAGGAACACAGATCTGTCTGTCTGTCTGTCTGTCTGCTGATATAGTGACAGGTTCTACATGAACACATGTCCCTATTTCAATTCCTAAACCTTTTCACATACTGTATGCTGTCACATACTCCTTACACTCTGTAACACACTCTAACACACTGTAACACACTCTAACACACTGTAACACACTCTAACACACTGTAACATTCTCTAACACACTGTAACACTCTGTAACACTCTGTATTACACTCTAACACACTGTAACACTCTAACACTCTGTAACACACTGTATTAGACTCTAACATTCTCTAACACTCTGTAACACTCTAACACCCTGTAACACACTGTATTAGACTCTAACACTCTGTAACACCCTGTAACACACTGTATTAGACTCTAACATTCTCTAACACTCTGTAACACTCTAACACCCTGTAACACACTGTATTAGACTCTAACATTCTCTAACACTCTGTAACACTCTAACACCCTGTAACACACTGTATTAGACTCTAACACTCTGTAACACTCTAACACCCTGTAACACACTGTATTAGACTCTAACATTCTCTAACACTCTGTAACACTCTAACACCCTGTAACACACTGTATTAGACTCTAACACTCTGTAACACTCTAACACCCTGTAACACACTGTATTACACTCTAACACTCTAACATTCTCTAACACACTGTAACACTTTGTATTACTCTCTAACACTCTCTAATACTCTCTAACACTCTCTAACAGTTTCTAACACTCTGCAACACACTGAAATACTCTATTACTCTCTAACACTCTCTAACACACTGTAACACACTGTATTACACTGTGTGTGTTTAGGGGGTCTGAGGTTGTGGAGACTGCTGACAGTAAAGGTCGGTCATGTGGCGCAATCATATTAGAACCTCCAGGGAGACAAAATGCAGGGACACACTGGGTATAAAGTCTCTCTCTATATATATGTCTCTCTCTCTCGTTCTCTCTCACACTGTGATGTTAAACAGCAATGGCTGTGTGTGTGTGTGTGTGTGTGTGTGTTTCCAGTAGCAGTATGTTATTATTCTTGACAGCTGT
>NC_083477.1:22306897-22314397 GCF_030014155.1 Tachysurus vachellii | reverse complement strand
AATAAAAATAATAATAATATTGTTGAAATGGTCTCCAAATTTCACCCGATGGTGGTGTTAGTGGGGTATCAGCCCAGATGTGCCAGATATGGATTACTCCATCAGGATGTACTGTTAGTGTAGTGTTAGTGTAGTGTTAATGTAGTGTTAGTGTAGTGTTGATATAGTGTTAGTGTAGTGTTAATGTAGTGTTGATATAGTGTTAGTGTAGTGTTAATGTAGTGTTGATATAGTGTTAGTGTAGTGTTAATGTAGTGTTGATATAGTGTTAGTGTAGTGTTAATGTAGTGTTGATATAGTGTTAGTGTAGTGTTAATGTAGTGTTGATATAGTGTTAGTGTAGTGTTAGTGTAGTGTTAATGTAGTGTTGATATAGTGTTAGTGTAGTGTTGATATAGTGTTAGTGTAGTGTTAATGTGGTGTTGATATAGTGTTAGTGTGGTGTTAGTGCAGTGTTAGTGTAGTAGTGCAGTGTTAGTGTAGTAGTGCAGTGTTAGTGTAGTGTTAGTGCAGTGTTAGTGTAGTGTTAGTGCAGTGTTAGTGTAGTGTTAGTGTAGTGTTAGTGTAGTGTTAGTGCAGTGTTAGTGTAGTGTTCGTGTTGCTTTAGTTAAGATGAAATTAGAATCATTTCCTTCACACTTCATGAATATGGTGTTAAGTGGTGCTCCTTGTCGTCCTTCTCTCTGTGTTCCTCCTGATGCCTGGAGACAGTCAGTGTCCCAGATAGTGAGCGCTGTGAGGCTTGTGCTTCATCACGACCCAGAAAACTGAGCACAACATCACAGATATCTGAGATCTGATCCATACAGAACACAGTGTACACAGTGTGTAGTGTCTGTACAACAGTGTGTGTACACAGTGTGTAGTGTCTGTACAACAGTGTGTGTACACAGTGTGTAGTGTCTGTACAACAGTGTGTGTACACAGTGTGTAGTGTCTGTACAACAGTGTGTGTACACAGTGTGTAGTGTCTGTACAACAGTGTGTGTACACAGTGTGTAGTGTCTGTACAACAGTGTGTGTACACAGTGTGTAGTGTCTGTACAACAGTGTGTGTACACAGTGTGTAGTGTCTGTACAACAGTGTGTGTGTACACAGTGTGTAGTGTCTGTACAACAGTGTGTGTACACAGTGTGTAGTGTCTGTACAACAGTGTGTGTACACAGTGTGTAGTGTCTGTACAACAGTGTGTGTACACAGTGTGTAGTGTCTGTACAACAGTGTGTGTACACAGTGTGTAGTGTCTGTACAACAGTGTGTGTACACAGTGTGTAGTGTCTGTACAACAGTGTGTGTACACAGTGTGTAGTGTCTGTACAACAGTGTGTGTACACAGTGTGTAGTGTCTGTACAACAGTGTGTGTACACAGTGTGTAGTGTCTGTACAACAGTGTGTGTGTACACAGTGTGTAGTGTCTGTACAACAGTGTGTGTGTACACAGTGTGTAGTGTCTGTACAACAGTGTGTGTGTACACAGTGTGTAGTGTCTGTACAACAGTGTGTGTACACAGTGTGTAGTGTCTGTACAACAGTGTGTGTACACAGTGTGTAGTGTCTGTACAACAGTGTGTGTACACAGTGTGTAGTGTCTGTACAACAGTGTGTGTGTACACAGTGTGTAGTGTCTGTACAACAGTGTGTGTACACAGTGTGTAGTGTCTGTACAACAGTGTGTGTACACAGTGTGTAGTGTCTGTACAACAGTGTGTGTACACAGTGTGTAGTGTCTGTACAACAGTGTGTGTGTACACAGTGTGTAGTGTCTGTACAACAGTGTGTGTGTACACAGTGTGTAGTGTCTGTACAACAGTGTGTGTGTACACAGTGTGTAGTGTCTGTACAACAGTGTGTGTACACAGTGTGTAGTGTCTGTACAACAGTGTGTGTACACAGTGTGTAGTGTCTGTACAACAGTGTGTGTACACAGTGTGTAGTGTCTGTACAACAGTGTGTGTGTACACAGTGTGTAGTGTCTGTACAACAGTGTGTGTACACAGTGTGTAGTGTCTGTACAACAGTGTGTGTGTACACAGTGTGTAGTGTCTGTACAACAGTGTGTGTGTACACAGTGTGTAGTGTCTGTACAACAGTGTGTGTGTACACAGTGTGTAGTGTCTGTACAACAGTGTGTGTACACAGTGTGTAGTGTCTGTACAACAGTGTGTGTACACAGTGTGTAGTGTCTGTACAACAGTGTGTGTACACAGTGTGTAGTGTCTGTACAACAGTGTGTGTGTACACAGTGTGTAGTGTCTGTACAACAGTGTGTGTACACAGTGTGTAGTGTCTGTACAACAGTGTGTGTGTACACAGTGTGTAGTGTCTGTACAACAGTGTGTGTACACAGTGTGTAGTGTCTCTACAACAGAGTGTGTACACAGTGTGTAGTGTCTGTACAACAGTGTGTGTACACAGTGTGTAGTGTCTGTACAACAGTGTGTGTACACAGTGTGTAGTGTCTGTACAACAGTGTGTGTACACAGTGTGTAGTGTCTGTACAACAGTGTGTGTACACAGTGTGTAGTGTCTGTACAACAGTGTGTGTACACAGTGTGTAGTGTCTGTACAATAGTGTGTGTACACAGTGTGTAGTGTCTGTACAACAGTGTGTGTACACAGTGTGTAGTGTCTCTACAACAGAGTGTGTGTACACAGTGTGTAGTGTCTGTACAACAGTGTGTGTACACAGTGTGTAGTGTCTGTACAACAGTGTGTGTACACAGTGTGTAGTGTCTCTACAACAGAGTGTGTGTACACAGTGTGTAGTGTCTGTACAACAGTGTGTGTACACAGTGTGTAGTGTCTGTACAACAGTGTGTGTACACAGTGTGTAGTGTCTCTACAACAGAGTGTGTGTACACAGTGTGTAGTGTCTGTACAACAGTGTGTGTGCACAGTGTGTAGTGTCTGTACAACAGTGTGTGTACACAGTGTGTAGTGTCTGTACAACAGTGTGTGTGCACAGTGTGTAGTGTCTGTACAACAGTGTGTGTACACAGTGTGTAGTGTCTGTACAACAGTGTGTGTGTACACAGTGTGTAGTGTCTGTACAACAGTGTGTGTGTACACAGTGTGTAGTGTCTGTACAACAGTGTGTGTGTACACAGTGTGTAGTGTCTGTACAACAGTGTGTGTACACAGTGTGTAGTGTCTGTACAACAGTGTGTGTACACAGTGTGTAGTGTCTGTACAACAGTGTGTGTACACAGTGTGTAGTGTCTGTACAACAGTGTGTGTGTACACAGTGTGTAGTGTCTGTACAACAGTGTGTGTACACAGTGTGTAGTGTCTGTACAACAGAGTGTGTGTACACAGTGTGTAGTGTCTGTACAACAGTGTGTGTACACAGTGTGTAGTGTCTCTACAACAGAGTGTGTGTACACAGTGTGTAGTGTCTGTACAACAGTGTGTGTACACAGTGTGTAGTGTCTGTACAACAGTGTGTGTACACAGTGTGTAGTGTCTGTACAACAGTGTGTGTACACAGTGTGTAGTGTCTGTACAACAGTGTGTGTACACAGTGTGTAGTGTCTGTACAACAGTGTGTGTACACAGTGTGTAGTGTCTGTACAACAGAGTGTGTGTACACAGTGTGTAGTGTCTGTACAACAGTGTGTGTACACAGTGTGTAGTGTCTGTACAACAGTGTGTGTACACAGTGTGTAGTGTCTCTACAACAGAGTGTGTGTACACAGTGTGTAGTGTCTGTACAACAGTGTGTGTACACAGTGTGTAGTGTCTGTACAACAGTGTGTGTACACAGTGTGTAGTGTCTCTACAACAGAGTGTGTGTACACAGTGTGTAGTGTCTGTACAACAGTGTGTGTACACAGTGTGTAGTGTCTGTACAACAGTGTGTGTACACAGTGTGTAGTGTCTGTACAACAGTGTGTGTACACAGTGTGTAGTGTCTGTACAACAGTGTGTGTACACAGTGTGTAGTGTCTGTACAACAGTGTGTGTACACAGTGTGTAGTGTCTGTACAACAGTGTGTGTACACAGTGTGTAGTGTCTGTACAACAGTGTGTGTGTACACAGTGTGTAGTGTCTGTACAACAGTGTGTGTACACAGTGTGTAGTGTCTGTACAACAGTGTGTGTACACAGTGTGTAGTGTCTGTACAACAGTGTGTGTACACAGTGTGTAGTGTCTGTACAACAGTGTGTGTACACAGTGTGTAGTGTCTGTACAACAGTGTGTGTACACAGTGTGTAGTGTCTGTACAACAGTGTGTGTACACAGTGTGTAGTGTCTGTACAACAGTGTGTGTACACAGTGTGTAGTGTCTGTACAACAGTGTGTGTACACAGTGTGTAGTGTCTGTACAACAGTGTGTGTACACAGTGTGTAGTGTCTGTACAACAGTGTGTGTGTACACAGTGTGTAGTGTCTGTACAACAGTGTGTGTACACAGTGTGTAGTGTCTGTACAACAGTGTGTGTACACAGTGTGTAGTGTCTGTACAACAGTGTGTGTACACAGTGTGTAGTGTCTGTACAACAGTGTGTGTACACAGTGTGTAGTGTCTGTACAACAGTGTGTGTACACAGTGTGTAGTGTCTGTACAACAGTGTGTGTACACAGTGTGTAGTGTCTGTACAACAGTGTGTGTGTACACAGTGTGTAGTGTCTGTACAACAGTGTGTGTACACAGTGTGTAGTGTCTGTACAACAGTGTGTGTGTACACAGTGTGTAGTGTCTGTACAACAGTGTGTGTACACAGTGTGTAGTGTCTGTACAACAGTGTGTGTACACAGTGTGTAGTGTCTGTACAACAGTGTGTGTACACAGTGTGTAGTGTCTGTACAACAGTGTGTGTGTACACAGTGTGTAGTGTCTGTACAACAGTGTGTGTACACAGTGTGTAGTGTCTGTACAACAGTGTGTGTACACAGTGTGTAGTGTCTGTACAACAGTGTGTGTACACAGTGTGTAGTGTCTGTACAACAGTGTGTGTACACAGTGTGTAGTGTCTGTACAACAGTGTGTGTACACAGTGTGTAGTGTCTGTACAACAGTGTGTGTACACAGTGTGTAGTGTCTGTACAACAGTGTGTGTACACAGTGTGTAGTGTCTGTACAACAGTGTGTGTACACAGTGTGTAGTGTCTGTACAACAGTGTGTGTACACAGTGTGTAGTGTCTGTACAACAGTGTGTGTACACAGTGTGTAGTGTCTGTACAACAGTGTGTGTACACAGTGTGTAGTGTCTGTACAACAGTGTGTGTACACAGTGTGTAGTGTCTGTACAACAGTGTGTGTACACAGTGTGTAGTGTCTGTACAACAGTGTGTGTACACAGTGTGTAGTGTCTGTACAACAGTGTGTGTACACAGTGTGTAGTGTCTGTACAACAGTGTGTGTACACAGTGTGTAGTGTCTGTACAACAGTGTGTGTACACAGTGTGTAGTGTCTGTACAACAGTGTGTGTACACAGTGTGTAGTGTCTGTACAACAGTGTGTGTACACAGTGTGTAGTGTCTGTACAACAGTGTGTGTACACAGTGTGTAGTGTCTGTACAACAGTGTGTGTACACAGTGTGTAGTGTCTGTACAACAGTGTGTGTACACAGTGTGTAGTGTCTGTACAACAGTGTGTGTACACAGTGTGTAGTGTCTGTACAACAGTGTGTGTACACAGTGTGTAGTGTCTGTACAACAGTGTGTGTACACAGTGTGTAGTGTCTGTACAACAGAGTGTGTGTACACAGTGTGTAGTGTCTGTACAACAGTGTGTGTACACAGTGTGTAGTGTCTGTACAACAGTGTGTGTACACAGTGTGTAGTGTCTGTACAACAGAGTGTGTGTACACAGTGTGTAGTGTCTGTACAACAGTGTGTGTACACAGTGTGTAGTGTCTGTACAACAGTGTGTGTACACAGTGTGTAGTGTCTGTACAACAGTGTGTGTACACAGTGTGTAGTGTCTGTACAACAGTGTGTGTACACAGTGTGTAGTGTCTGTACAACAGTGTGTGTACACAGTGTGTAGTGTCTGTACAACAGTGTGTGTGTACACAGTGTGTAGTGTCTGTACAACAGTGTGTGTACACAGTGTGTAGTGTCTGTACAACAGTGTGTGTACACAGTGTGTAGTGTCTGTACAACAGTGTGTGTACACAGTGTGTAGTGTCTGTACAACAGTGTGTGTGTACACAGTGTGTAGTGTCTGTACAACAGTGTGTGTACACAGTGTGTAGTGTCTGTACAACAGTGTGTGTGTACACAGTGTGTAGTGTCTGTACAACAGTGTGTGTACACAGTGTGTAGTGTCTCTACAACAGAGTGTGTGTACACAGTGTGTAGTGTCTGTACAACAGTGTGTGTACACAGTGTGTAGTGTCTGTACAACAGTGTGTGTACACAGTGTGTAGTGTCTGTACAACAGTGTGTGTACACAGTGTGTAGTGTCTGTACAACAGTGTGTGTACACAGTGTGTAGTGTCTGTACAACAGTGTGTGTACACAGTGTGTAGTGTCTGTACAACAGTGTGTGTACACAGTGTGTAGTGTCTGTACAACAGTGTGTGTACACAGTGTGTAGTGTCTCTACAACAGAGTGTGTGTACACAGTGTGTAGTGTCTGTACAACAGTGTGTGTACACAGTGTGTAGTGTCTGTACAACAGTGTGTGTACACAGTGTGTAGTGTCTCTACAACAGAGTGTGTGTACACAGTGTGTAGTGTCTGTACAACAGTGTGTGTACACAGTGTGTAGTGTCTGTACAACAGTGTGTGTACACAGTGTGTAGTGTCTCTACAACAGAGTGTGTGTACACAGTGTGTAGTGTCTGTACAACAGTGTGTGTACACAGTGTGTAGTGTCTCTACAACAGAGTGTGTGTACACAGTGTGTAGTGTCTGTACAACAGTGTGTGTACACAGTGTGTAGTGTCTGTACAACAGTGTGTGTACACAGTGTGTAGTGTCTGTACAACAGTGTGTGTACACAGTGTGTAGTGTCTGTACAACAGTGTGTGTACACAGTGTGTAGTGTCTGTACAACAGTGTGTGTACACAGTGTGTAGTGTCTGTACAACAGTGTGTGTACACAGTGTGTAGTGTTTGTACAACAGTGTGTGTACACAGTGTGTAGTGTCTGTACAACAGTGTGTGTGTACACAGTGTGTAGTGTCTGTACAACAGTGTGT
Source organism: Tachysurus vachellii (assembly GCF_030014155.1). Lineage (NCBI taxonomy): Eukaryota > Metazoa > Chordata > Actinopteri > Siluriformes > Bagridae > Tachysurus > Tachysurus vachellii. The sequence continues at coordinate 22,307,240 of NC_083477.1, read as the reverse complement.
GTACACAGTGTGTAGTGTCTGTACAACAGTGTGTGTACACAGTGTGTAGTGTCTGTACAACAGTGTGTGTACACAGTGTGTAGTGTCTGTACAACAGTGTGTGTACACAGTGTGTAGTGTCTGTACAACAGTGTGTGTACACAGTGTGTAGTGTCTGTACAACAGTGTGTGTACACAGTGTGTAGTGTCTGTACAACAGTGTGTGTGTACACAGTGTGTAGTGTCTGTACAACAGTGTGTGTACACAGTGTGTAGTGTCTGTACAACAGTGTGTGTACACAGTGTGTAGTGTCTGTACAACAGTGTGTATGTACAGTGTGTAGTGTCTGTACAACAGTGTGTG
>NC_083477.1:22289397-22301897 GCF_030014155.1 Tachysurus vachellii | reverse complement strand
CGTTGCCCTCCTGCTCTTTCCTTCTCTTCTCCTGCTATTTTCAGCACCAGACCTTGTCTGTGGTGACTGCTGGCTCATCGAGGGGGATAAGGGCTACGTATGGCTGGCCATCTGCAGTCAGAACCAGCCGCCGTATGAGACAATCCCGCAGCACATCAACAACACAGTGCATGACTTACGTCTAAATGAGAACAAGCTCAAGGCCATATTCTTCTCGTCACTGAGCCGCTTCACAAACCTGACAGACCTCAACCTGACCAAGAACGAGATCTCATACATTGAGGATGGTGCCTTTGCTGGCCAGGCTAACCTTCAGGTGCTGCAGCTGGGCTACAACAAACTGACCAATCTGACCGAGGGCATGTTGCGAGGACTGGGACGTATACAATGCCTCTTCTTGCAGCACAATCTCATTGAGGTCATTGCCACAAATGCCTTCTGGGAATGCCCCAGCCTCAGCAGTCTGGACTTGTCCTCTAACAAGCTGGCTCGATTGGACTCGTCCACGTTCAGAGTGTTAGGAAGGCTGATGGTGTGTGAGCTGGCAGGGAACCCTTTTCACTGTGGCTGTGATCTGTACAGCTTCCTTGTTTGGTTGGAGGCCTTCAACAATGTCACACACACCTATGATCGATTACAGTGTGAGACTCCACGGGAGCTTTTCGGCTATCCTTTGCTAAGTCCCGTCGGAGGACCTGGTCGAAGTGCTCTCAACATCCTTGCCTCCATGTGCAGAGATGGAGTGTTTATCCCAGGGATGACTTCATTGCCACCAGATTTGGATTCCTCAGGCATGGGGCCTGATATGTTTGATCGTTTTCAGCCCACAACCTTATCTTCCTCTGAGAACACATTCAGTCCCAGTATCACACTTCAACACGTGTCTCTTTCTTCAGCGTCCCTGCTCGTGCAGATACCACGGCCCTACAGCAAGATGTACATCTTAGTACAGTACAATCAGAGCTTTGTTTCTGATGTGATGAACCTGAAAAACAAGAAGGAGCTCATTACACTAAACAAGCTCATACCAAACACCAACTACACTTTTTGTGTGGCCTCCATACGCAACTCACAGCGTTTTAACCACACTTGTCTTCACTTTTCCACTCGGACTCCTACTACAGATGACTTACTACCCACCCCATCCACTACCACGCATTACATTATGACCATTGTGGGCTGCTTGTTTGGGATGCTGATTGTTCTTGGCCTGGTTTATTACTGTTTAAGGAGGCGTCGAAGGAAAGAAGAGAAAGAGAAATCAATTTGTGTAAAAAAGACTATCCTAGAAATGCGATATGGACCCGAGGTTGCAGCTTCAGCTGCCAGTGATCTGTCAGCAGTACAGAAGCTCCATGACCAGACCCACCACCAGCATCACCATGGAAAGCTCTCCATGTCCTCCTCTGGCTCAGGCATGCTAGGTCATGGCCCTGGTAATACTAGTTCCTCGCGTCTCTCCACCATTCCTCAAGTAGAGAAGCTGGCCACGGCCTTCTCTGAGGCAATGGCAACCAAGAGCAACTACATGGATGTTAGGACCTCAGGAGCAGGAGATGAGAGAGGGCGAGATGGAGTAAGGCATGCTGTTAGAGCAGAAGACCTAATGGAGGAGGAAGATGGTAGTGACCTGTTAGATGACTCAGATGGTGATGATTGTCGTGGGTCAGCATCTGAGATCTCTACTATTGCAATGGAAGTTGATAAGGTTAACCAGATCATTAATAACTGCATTGATGCTCTTAAACTCGACTCTGTAGCAGCTGCAGTGTCCTCTGCCACTACACTGAGTGGTAATCCCACATCACCACCACCTAGTAGCACTTCCTCCATAACCAGAGGGCTAATACCACTCTCACCCGGTATCAGTGAAGCCTGTCAGGTCCTGCAGTCCCCAAAAATTCCTCCTCCACCTCCTCTGCCTCTTACAACTCCCCTTTCTGAAAGGCCAGGGATTACAGGAGGCGGCTTTGTTTCGCCTCCATATCGTCCACCGCCACCAGCAACGGCAGTTAGACCTATTCAGCGACAGATGAGTGCAGATGCAGCTGTGATTGTCAGCTCTTCTAAGAAGCATTGTGGTCCTGTTAGTGGAAAAGCTCGGGTGTACAGCCTGGATGTGCCAGAACCACGTAGTCCTGATCCCTGTCAGTATCCTGAGAAGGGAAGCCCAATCCGCTGTGGGAAACCTCTGGATAAACTACCCTTGGTTGGTAGTGGTGTAGGTTGTAAAATGGATGGAGTCACTGTGGATGGTGTGAGACTTCAGCAGCACTTGGAGGTACATCCAGACTTCCACTGTGCAGAGCATCGTCATTCGGTCCCTGCCCTTTATTACGAGGGCTCCCATGATTCCCCTGCACAAAGAGCATCTTTCCTCAAACCCCTGTCACGTGCCAAGAGAGACGCTGCTTCTTATTCTCAGTTATCGCCCCACCAACAAAATTACTCCGGGTACTCGTCCAGTCCGGAGTACTCCACAGAAAGCACACTGCGAATCTGGGAGCGCTTCCGTCCATACAGAAAGGGTCCACACGAGGAGTCCTGTTACATTACAGCTGGAAATGCACTGCGCAAGAAGGTCCAGTTCGCAAAGGGGGAGGACCTACATGACATCCTGGACTACTGGAAGGGTGTTTCAGCACAGCAAAAGCTATGAAGCAGTTCTGGATCTAAAGGCTTTACAGTGCCTGAATCATTTCAAGATCCTCTGCGGAGATGTAGCCAGAAGGATGGCTAGTGTGTACAAAGCAAGGTTGAGTATGTCAGGGTCTGAGGACAAGTTGTACAGGATGAGTCATCAGAGAGCCAGAGGGAGGGAGAGAGAGAATCACAATACAGCCCACGTCTATGGTTGCATTAATTTAGGTCTAATTTTAAACCTGTAAGCTGAGGCCAATGATAAAGTCATTCCATAGGGCATATCATTTGTTGTAAAATAATTGTTTTTGCCACACATTCTTCTGTAAATCCATTGTTTATACTGATCACAAGCCCTAAAATCTCATTCAGCCACAGAAACCCTGTGCATGTGTTCTGTCTCCCACATAATTCACTGGCATTGCATTCATTTCTGAATTAACCGTGTGTGTGTTCAGAGGCTGCGCTGATTTTATATAAAGCTGCCAAAACCAGACTTTTTCATCTTTGTTCCAGAGCTGCCACATTTACATTTCAATAGAGTCTCAAAAAAGATAGATAAGAAAGGAAGAGGACAAAATATGAAAAATAATCCAGTAGAAACACCCGAGATCTTCAGCGGTGTCAGGATCTTTTGCTAGTTACACGAACAGAATGACAATTAAATTAAAGTAAAAATCAGGCAGCTCAGGTCAGGAACACCATCGTACAGGGCTGCAGGCTGTGAGACAAAAACAGAACCACATACAAATACAAAACTCCCCAAATACACCTATAGCCCCTCTGTTCCCAGCCATTATTTAATTAATATCTAGTTTGATTAGGTTAATTGATTAACAATGAACCAATGTTATTTTGTGTAGTGTGGGAGTTATGTCTATTCATTTGACTAATAACCTAAACGTCATTCTTCCGTAAGCCAAAAAATTAGGTCAGTGACAGAAAGATTAACATACTGAAGGTGTATCAGCAGTGTATGAGTGATGTACATCATCCTGAGAGTGGCTCCTTCATGATTTTGATATATAATAATTTTGTGATGTCCTCTAACATCCTAGATGATGATAACCATAACAACAATGAAATATATGATAAATGTGATAAACTAGCACAGTTTCTAATAAAGAAGTCCTTAGATGTAGGATGAAATCAGTAACAGCTGTAAGTTGTTTATGTTCTCCGTAGAAATCTCTGATTATTAACAGATCCATCAGTGAGACTCCTTCACAAACTCCTTCCCATCGCCTTTATCCAGCACTTCTTTCATGTACAGTGTTCGTTAGTTTGGTTTGGTGTTGCACCATGAGCATGAGATCTTACCCTGAATTCACATCAGAAAACAGGAGCGTAATCAAAAAGCCAACACTTTAAGCTAGAACAGTGTTAAAGGATGGAGAAGAAAAAGAGCAAAAGCTGCACAGCTGTATTTACAACACAGCTCATTGGACATGAAGATTAGATTAACTGTGACCAGACACAGTAAAAATAACCAAGTCACCTCAGAGCTTCAGAATAAGGGTGTGATACGAGTGGAAAAGAATTCTAGGCGTTATATAAAATGTGTGTGTTGTCATACACACGTCCGGTGTGAGTTGTCCTTCACACTAGTGTAAATACAGCACATTTATTTAAATCTTAAAATACACTCAGCTAATTATATCTCACTCTCTCGTTCTGGAGTTCAGCAGTCGCTGGTGTGTGATTTAGGATTCAGAGCTGGAAGTAAAGTTTGCTCTTACACACAAATGCGTTTTCAAAAGTGTCCCGTAAACGTTGACGCCTGAAGGAGGAGCGAGCATCGTGGTTATGACGAGAGCCGTGTATGTGAGACTAAAGACACACACAATCGTCAGCGAAAGCAGAGGAGTAAAAACCATCCGCCGTCCATCAGCCTTGTGATCAGTGAGAATGAGGACGAACTGTAACCGGAGGCTTACTGTGACAAACTTCCTGCTCATTTTTATTCCTGCTTTATTTCTATTTCTATGCTGAGAAACAAACTACAGTCAGTCCACATTCACGCATGACTGTAAAGTCACATGAATCCATTTATTTTGTCTCTTTTCTCTTTTCTTATGTCTTTACTGTAAAAGTCTGTTCTCTATTTCTGAAGTTAATTCACATTTGATTATTTTAAACTTTTTCAGAATGATGTATACTGATTGCTTGTTTTGGTTGTGAGATGTTCAGTCAGTGCTCTCCTGCTCAAGGACGTTTAACATTACCTCATTAAAACACAAGAGGCACAAAAAGCCTAGTCCATTCACGTTAAATGGTGTTTTCACTGCAGATTTCCTCCTGAACTCATCTGACTAATCCTCATAGTGCTGAGTATGTGGGGGATGTGGTAGCCTAGTGGTTATGGTGTCGGATTACCAATCAGAAGTTTGTGAGTTCAAATCCCAGGTCCACCAAGCTGCCACTGCTGGGCCCCTGAGCAAGGCCCTTAATCCTCAATTGCTCAGTTGTATAAAATGAGGTTAATGTAAGTAGCCCTGGATAAGAGCTTCTGTAATGTAATGAATAATTCTTATAGTACTGAATCCTCACATTACTCTCTCTGATCATCTGCTGTTAATGTTATAGATTTTTGCAGCATGGTGTTTTTGCTCACCTCTGGGATTTCTATTAGAATTATACGTCATGTTTTGGCTTGAGAGAAGCCTGAGAGTTCACCTGGGAATGTTCGTAGTGGTTAATTAGTCGATCTGGTCAAATGTCAACAGTTTTCTACTCTGTAACACTGAGATGATAATTACACGCTCGAGGCTCGGCTCGTTTTCCCCGAACAGCACGACCTTCCTCACCGGTCAGGGTCAAAGCAGAGAGACAATTACTGCCGCTTTTGGTTAAAGAATGAATGTGTTTCTCACGTTTAGAATAAAAGCAGAATAATCACATGCGTGTTTATGGTTAACAACGTTTACCTCCGACTGGGACTTGGTGTGGTGTTTAGCTGTAAAATTAACTTCATGCTTACATTTATCACATGACCACTTTTAATCAACCTCACACAGGTCCACTGTGTGTGTGTGTGTGTGTGTGTGTGTGTGTGTGTGTGTGTGTGTGTGTGTGTGTGTGTGTGTGTGATGTTTGATGATGAGAAAAACACAGTAAATCGTAAAAACATCATGATAGACAAACAAACTCCCAAAATGTTTAGTTTTCTACACAGTTTTAAACACATTTTATAATCTAGTCTGTCAGCAGGAGCAGTGTGATATAAATGTGCTCGCAGACTGAGAAGATAGTCAGAATTTTTTTATTTGGTTCTCATCAGATTATGTTAGTAAAAATTAACGTCTTAAATGAGATTATTTTTGTATTTTAATAGAAAGGAGCACAAGAACACCACTGACACGGTGTGTGGTATAAGACAGAATGGTGTGGAGAAAGGTTAAGAGGCTAAGACATTAAAACACTGAGAGACTGAGACACTGAGAGACCGAGAGTCTGAGACACTGAGAGACTGAAAGACTGATACTGAGACACTGAGAGATTGAAACACTGAGAATCTGAGACATTAAGACAGTAAGAGACTGAAAGACAGATACTGAGAGACGAGGTTGAGGTATTGACAGATTTAAAAACAGTTGTCTGTTTTAAGAGCTAAATGTTGCTCAGATGAGTCTGATAAGTTTCTTCATTGGAGATCATGTGCAGGCTCTGGATCAGGAGCAGAGGGACGGTAATCACTGTAAGATTCCAACACTTTATAAGCTCCTTATCTGTGTCAGTGTGTAGAAGCAGCTCAGTGTGAAAAGAGGAAACAGTCAGTGAGAAACACAACGTTCATTCAGACTCCACATTTAATACAGATAGAGTTCATTAGAGTTCACATTAAAAAACAAAGTTCTCAGCATGAAAAGCTCCTGCACTAAATGGCCGTGTTGTTGACACAAAAATCATTATTGTTTAGTCTGATATGGATAATTATAGGCTTTGTGTGAACTTCAGCGCTTTAAAGTCTCGATTCACTCTTTGTTTAAAATCAAAAGCTGAGGATTTTCCTGAAGCCAAGATAATTGGGATTCTTTTAAAAAAGTTTTATCTCCCTCTCTCTCTCTCTCTCTCTCTCTCTCTCTTTCTCTCTCTCTCTCTCTCTCTCTCTCTCTCGCTCTCTTTTTCTCTCTCTCTCTCTCTCTCTCGCTCTCTTTCTCTCTCTCTCTCTCTCTCTCTCTCTCTCTCTCTCTCTCTCTCTCTCTCTCTCTCTCTCTCTATCAGTGATGCCTAAAGAAAAGTATCCCTCTGGCTGAGGGCTGTATTTCCTTGTGATGTTTACAGCAAGCTTCTCAGGTTCCCATCAGATGTGGGTGTGTTAGAGGATGTGGTGGGAAAGTAAAGTGGGACAGAACACAGGACGGATAAATGGAGTCTTTTCGAGCCAGAGGGAAGAAGGAACGGACCAATCAGCTCACGGCTCCGGCCCTCAGTACTCAAGAGCTCTGATAGCCTAATTGAGGCGTAAATCTTTTTTATCAGGCTTTGATGGAGAATGGGGAGGGGGTGGAGGGGTGGAGGGGTGGTTAGAAAGACTGAGAAAAGAGAACGCTGGAAACACTTCAGCATCAGGAGAGAAGATAAAGAGATGATAAATAACACAATAGGAAGTGAAGACATGAGAAGGTGTGAACAACAAACATGCAGAGACTTGATCAGTGTTTAACTGGAGGAATGGGAAAAATTCCAGAGAGAGAGAGAGAGAGAGAGAGAGACAATAAGACAAAGACAGGGCGAGAGAGACAGAGAGCGGGAGACAGAGAGAGAAACAGATAGAGAGAGACAGGGAAAGACAGACTAGGTCTATTTCTGATTCATTCTTAGCACTGAACTCCACAGACTCTGAGTTTTTCTCCACAACACAAATTAAAGTCCCCGTAGCTTGACTAACCCCATCTTCTCACCACACCATCACTAATCCCTCTCTCTTCACTCTCCATTAGCCGCTTCTCAATTTACTTTATCAGTGAAGCTGCTGTGATCTCACGCTCTGTGCTATTGTACAGCATGACATTCATCTCCTTTGTGCTGTGAGAGATACGGAGCTGAGTGTCGAATCTATCTCAGCTCTCAGAGCCTGAAGAGCCTCCGCTTCTCCTCGCAGGAAGGTCCAGAGAACTTCTGCAGTTTCAGCCTGGATCCTCAGTTAGAGCTAACAACTTTAAGGACATTAAAATGGATTTAAATCCTAATTTGTAGGGGCGGATCAGAAACTATTTGAGTGCAAAAGTTTGTGAACCCTTAAATACAAAGTGAGGAGTGAGATTATCGTACCAGTTAACGTTCATTTAAAAGTTTTAACATTTATAAGCCGACCTACTGAATGTCTTTACTGTTATCACCACACATCTCTGTAGGCTTTACCTTTATGAGCTTAGTCACATCCTTCATTCCACTTTTAGCATTTTGAAACTCAGACTTTATTTGGAAAAATAATGGAAAAAAAATAGAATTCCTATTTATTGCTGGTTGCAATGCAAACCTTAAACTCTTGGTCACTTTGATTAACAATATGATTGAGTGGCATAAAAAAAGTAAAGAAATAAAGGAGATTAATCCATGTAACCTGAAACAGAAGCCTCAGACTCACAACACAACACTACACACTGTCACTTCTGCTGATTTACTCAGTTACATAAACATGCGTGTGAAGAAAGAACTCAGAAATAATACATCAAGTCACCAGCTATCTCTGGACGGTGCTGATAGAAACATAGAGGAAAGTGTTTTAGAGAGAAGTTACAGAAAGTTTCTGCACGTCACCTCTTTCCCTGCAGTAGAAGCGTATTCCTGAGGAAGTGCGCTGGTGCGGAGGATTAACACCTCACACTGGCACTCACACGGAGAGCGAGCCTCCATCAGTGGGTGGGTGCGGAGGCGGTGTTTCAGGAGCCTGCATTTAAATCTTATTTATATAATGATTTCTAGTTTTTGTCTGGAAAATGTTTTTCATGAAGTTGCATGTGATGGAGCTCTGACAGTATCTGGGTTTTTTTGGGGGATTTATCTTCACCCAACCAGGTGTGAGTATCAGACCTCGAGAGCATCAGGATGAAGTCTGTAAATAACAAATATCGAGTTCTTGTGTTGGTTCCTTGTCTTCTCTTCAGTCTCTTGAGCAGGAGAGCAAATGTTTAGCTTAACCTCTGGCTCAGGAATCAAAATAACTTTCTACAAATTCTCCATGTATTTCCTGATATTATTTGACCTCAAAAAATTGATTTCTAATTTCAAAGTACGGGATTAGTGTGAAACAGACAATGAGCTAGAGCTGTGAATTTTGTATTTGTAAAAAATTCTCTAATGGATGTTTTTATACTGAGCTCGAATTATAGGTGTCGGTTTTGTTGTTTTGTTCCGAGTCAGGGGTGGGGTCAGTGTGAGGGGCGGAGTCAGCGTCAGGGGCAGAGTCATAGATAGGGGCAGGGTTAGTGTCAGGGGAGGGGTCATAGATTAGGACAGGGTTAGTGTCAGGGGCGGAGTCAGTGTCGGGGGCGGAGTCGTACATAGGGGCAGGGTTAGTGTCAGGGGCGGAGTTGTAGATAGGGGCAGGGTTAGTGTCAGGGGCGGAGTCATAGATAGGGGCAGGGTTAGTGTCAGGTGTCAGTGGAGGGGTCATAGACTAGGACAGGGTTAGTTTCAGGGGCGGGGTCATTGCCAGGGGCGGAGTCGTAGATAGGGGCAGGGTTAGTGTCAGGGGCGGAGTCATAGATAGGGGCAGGGTTAGTGTCAGGAGAGGGGTCATAGACTAGGACAGGGTTAGTGTCAGGGGCGGAGTCAGTGTCAGGGGCGGAGTCGTAGATAGGGGCAGGGTTAATGTCAGGGGCGGGGTCATAGACTAGGACAGGGTTAGTGTCAGGGGCGGAGTCAGTGTCAGGGGCGGAGTCGTAGATAGGGGCAGGGTTAATGTCAGGGGTGGAGTCATAGATAGGGGCAGGGTTAGTGTCAGGGGAGGGGTCATAATCAGGGGTGGAGTCATAGTCAGGGGAGGGGTCAGAGTCAGGGGCAGTTAAAGTCGGGGTGGGGTCAGAGCTAAGGGTTGTGGGCGGCTTCACTGAGCTGAACCATGACTTTTTTCCACAGGTTTGAGGGTAGAGAGAAAAAAATAAATAAATAAAGATGATATTTGCATGACTTACTGTATTTTCAACAAGAAGATTTAAATTATTGTGTATACTGAATGGATGTGTGTTAAATTCAAAACATTTAGGAACTAAATTATTCGTTAAGATTAAGTTTGAAGGTGTAGATTTGTTTTCATATCGCTGTACACGTGTACTGATGAAGTCATTCCAGCTCGATCCTCCTCTCATCATTCCTGCTCACTAAGAGAAGGTGTGAGAGAAAATCCCCAAAGGTGTTGCTGTGGAAAAGCTTTCGGAATCACAGGAGCACAAAACTGCTTACATCTGGAAAACTTTAGCTCTCAGATTCTCCTGGAAAATATTCCCAAAGGATCAATAACTTCTTTGTCTTCTGTTTAGTGTTAAAGCAACATTTTCTTCAGTCCACTGTAATCACTGTAACCCCAACACACACACACACACACACACACACACACACACACACAACATGACAGTGTTAAAGCTGGCAGAGAGCTGTGGACACGAGCTAGCTGTAGAATCTGTGGTGATTTGGTCTGAAACCTCCATCTCCAGGACCTTCTGTAGATCTGCACAGAAGCCACATGAGCCCAAGTGAACAAATGTAACACTGAGAAGAGGCTTGAAATGTTTCAGCAGATGATTTAAACACTACTGAACTGTTTATTTCAGGATGTGTGGTGAAAAAAGGTGTGTAAGAAAGAAGACAGTATAAAGCTGGAACCAGTTAAGAGTCCAAACACTGACAGAACCCGAAGCACTAAACCACACCACCGTCTTGTTTATCTCAGCATGACCATCACCAGTGCATCCTGGGAACCTGTATTATTTATCCTTCACCTCCTAAACACCAATAATCAGATTTAAGGAACATCATTAGGGCTTCAGGAGCATGATGACCCTCACGTTCTCCATCACGTGTCCTGTTATGCTTCAGTAATGTTCAGTTCAGATTAATAATTTATTTTTTAAAGCCCACTGAGTGAAATAAATCATATCTCACTTCCTGTTCTTCAGCGTGCAGCTCTCCGTCCGTCCCACTCACCATTTACACACCAGGAGAAAAAAGCTGTCTTTTTTCTATAAATGTGCCAAGATTCTTAATAATGCCTTTCTTTTACTTTTTTCTACCTTTAATGATGTGCTGTGATTCATCCTGAAAGTGTGAACCAAAGCTTTTCCATGGCAACACGTGGAGCTGTACCGACTATACAAGACATTTATATTTAATCTACAGCGAGGTTTCTGCAGAAAATCAGGCAGAACCCACAGAGACTCCTGACACTTCTAATGAGTCTCCTTACTGAATCCTTTCATATCAATTCTGGACATTTCTTTTCTTTTTCTTTCTTTAATTAAAGAGATTTTTAGAAAGAACTCTATGGGTCTAAAGAGTGAACCAAATTCTCTGAAACTTCGTTACTTTCACACAGAAAATCTTCTACTGTTACTGACATGTAACTCTTTCCCTCCTGCTTCTGTACAAAAGATCCATTTCTATATTTGCAATAAATTTATAATTAAAGCGAACAATGTGACCTGTTTGAAGATCAGAATTTTTGTCTGAATTTTCTGGCTGTGTGCAGGGTGTGTGTGCAAGGTGTGTGTGTGTGCGTGCAAGGTGTGTGTGTTTGTGCAGGGGGTGTGCAGTGTGTGTGTGTGTGTGTGTGCGTGCAGGGGGTGTGCAGTGTGTGTGTGTGTCTGTTGTTGAGTTCTGGGGAGTTGTTCATATCTCACAGTCATTGTTGTCAAACAGAGACTCATGAGTTAGTTCTGAGTTTTAGATAAATCAGGTTTAAAACAGTTAGGGGTTAGGGTTAGGTGTTGGGGGTTGGGGTTAGGGGCTGGGGGTTAGGGTTAGGGTTAGGTGTTGGGGGTTAGGGGTTGGGGTTAGGGTTAGGTGTTGGGGTTAGGGTTAGGGGTTAGGTGTTGGGGGTTAGGGGTTGGGGGTTAGGGTTAGGGGTTAGGTGTTGGGGTTAGGGTTAGGTGTTGGGGGTTAGGGTTAGGTGTTGGGGTTAGGGGTTGGGGGTTAGGGTTAAGGGTTAGGGGTTAGGGTTGGGGGTTAGGGTTAGGTGTTGGGGGTTAGGGGTTGGGGTTATCTTCAACGTTGATCTCACTCACTCATTTTCTACCACTTATCCGAACTACCTCGGGTCACGGGGAGCCTGTGCCTATCTCAGGTGTCATCGGGCATCAAGACAGGATACACCTTGGACGGCGTGCCAACCCATCACAGGGCACACACACACACTCTCATTCACTCACACACACAAGGTGGAGGTGGGAATCGAACCCCGGCCCTGGAGGTGTGAGGCCAACGTGCTAACCACTAAGACACCGTGACCCCCCGACGTTGATCACAGTGAAGGGTTAGGGTTAGAGAGACAGAGAGTAACCCTAACCCTAGAGAGTGAAAGAGACAGAGAGACAGAGAGAGACACACAGACACAGAGAGAGAGAGAGAGAGAGAGAGAGAGAGAGAGAGACAGACTGAGATTTTTAAAAGTACATTTATTTCATTATACAAACAGATTTACAAAGTCACACAACAAATAAATAAATAATAGATTCCTGTCCATATTATTCTAAAAGACAAGGTGTATTTAAAAAGGTGTAAAAATGACTTTCCCTTCGTTAACCGAGCACAAAGCTTCATTTTTACACCATCTTGTTACAAAGGCAGTAAGATCATGGACAGTATTAATAAAATAAAAGTCATCAGTACTCTGGATTTGACATATGATATGAATAGTGCTG
>NC_083477.1:22266897-22269397 GCF_030014155.1 Tachysurus vachellii | reverse complement strand
AAACTCTATGATATTTTACTGTTTTCTTTTCTGTTCGTGTCTAGTCGCTGGCCGAACTACATTTCTGTGCGGAGGAACATTGGTGAGCGAAGCAGCAGGCGAACAGGTCCGTGACGCAAAACACTTCGTGCTGGACTCGGAGCTAAAGCTAACGCGTTAGCATCATCGGCTAACAGAGACGCTAAACACCTCCATTTAACAGCCACATTAACACTAACACAGAGTGGACGTGTGTGCAGGCGGAGTTCAGTCATGGTGTAAAAGGTGAGGCTTTAACCTGCTGTTCTGGAGCGAGGATGCTAGCAGTTAGCAGTTAGCTGTAGTTAGCTGGTTAGTTAGTTGGGTAGAAGCAGGTGACATACTGTAAATACCATAATATCACTTACTGGTAAATACTATTTATTACACTGAAACCATGAAAAACACATTAATAAAATTTAATTAGCGATTAATATTAATGATATTTTTTTTTCTAACTTTTATTGTTTTGCTTGAATGTGTTCTTGGTGAGGTGCTGAGGGTTTACCAGTGGTTTACCTGAGCAGGTGTAGTCCCAGGTGTAGTCCCAGGTGTAGTCCCAGGTGTAGTCCCAGGTGTAGTCCCAGGTATAGTCCCAGGTATAGTCCCAGGTGTAGTCCCAGGTGGAGTCCCAGGTGGAGTCCCAGGTGTAGCCTCAGGTGTAGTCCCAGGTGTAGTCCCAGGTGTAGTACAGCTGTAGCCCCAGGTGTAGTACAGCTGTTGTGTTAAAGCCCAGTGTGTATCAGTGTGATGGAGGTGTTTACAGGTGGAGTAGAATACAGTAGTATGGAGTGTTCTGTAAATTCTGCACAATTCACACCATTCGTAAACACACTGAAGGATGTTACGTGGATGCCAGCTGTGTTTGTTGTTGTTGTTGTTGTTGTAGATGCCAGCTGTGTTTGTTGTTGTTGTTGTTGTAGATGCCAGCTGTGTTTGTTGTTGTTGTTGTAGATGCCAGCTGTGTTTGTTGTTGTTGAAATCTTGGGTGAATTTGCTTTAGTGTGTTGAACATTGAGGCAATTTGTGTGTTAGTAAAGATTCCTTTGTATGTAGTGAAAGGTTGGGATATGTTTGTCTATGGTGGGACACGGGCACACACACATACATACACACACACACACACACATACACACACACACACACACACACATATACACACACCCACATATACATACACACACATATACACAGACACACATATATATACACACACACACACACACATACACACACACACACACACACACACACATATACACACACACACATATACATACACACACATATACACAGACACACATATATATACACACACACACACACACATATATATACACACACACAGACATATACACACATATATACACATATACACACACACACACACACATAGAAGATAGATCTTATATCCTGCTCCCCAGATCCGTCCTGTTTAATCCCAGTGAATTGTGTGTGGAATTCTAAGACCCAGTCAGATATTCTCACTTCTTCCTTCCCACATCACAGCACTATGTCCTCTCCCGGGACGTCCTCACCCCCCCCCATGTCCTTGCCCCCCCTCTCCCCGTGACAATAAATAACAGATAGAACCCACTGTGTAGGGTGTGTTTATTCTCTCTTCTTGTGTGAGAATAAGGTTCTTTGTGTTAATTATCCTGGTCATTAATAACGGTGTGTTCCAGGTGTCTCTTTATGCACATCTAAGTCTTGCAGTGTGTTTCTGATTGTTTTCTCTCCTTGTTTTTAGAGGTTTGTGAATATTGCTCTGGATCTAGATCTCCTTCGTCTCCGTGTCTCCTCCACACCTTCACTATGTCAGGTAACCAGTAAAGATCATCTAATAAACTCCTGATTGGGTGATAAAAAGAGCTTCCACTTGCTGTATTTTAACAAAACAAAAAACCTAGAAACATCTAGTGTGAATTAGGACCTTAGTGAAAAAACTAATATCATGACACCTGAAGACATTTATAACGACACATGAGAGGTACCAAGAGATGCATAGATAGTATTTAAATAAATATATAAAGAAAATACATTTTAAAAATAATAAAAAAAAATAAAAATATAAGACGTGTACAATAATAAACAAATTAAGAAATGTGGGGTAAATGTGACCTGGAAAAATAATTGTATCATTCAGAGCTCATCACTGTTATAATGTTTAATAAAGATATTAGGGTAGCTGTGATGTCTCATGACTTCTTTTATGTAGTCAACCGATAGACTTAAAGTCCTGTGTGTGTGTGTGTGTGTGTGTGTGTGTGTGTGTGTGTGTGTGTGTGTGTACAGGTAGCTACACTCCGGCTCCTGGAGGTCCGTTCTCTGCTCTCACCCCCAGCATGTGGCCTCAGGACATCCTCGCCAAACACCACCAGGTCTTTCCCCAAGCTCTCTGTCATGTATTCATTATTTACTCATTATCTCACGTCCTCCTCCTTCTTCTTGTTGTTGTTATTATTATTATTATTATACTATA
>NC_083477.1:22244397-22249397 GCF_030014155.1 Tachysurus vachellii | reverse complement strand
GTCTATTTACTCCCTGTTTTACTCACACACACACACACACACACACACACACACGCCATGCTGTGATGGAGAATGTGCTCTGTTCTGTCCCTCCTTTTGTCAGTAATGAAAAGAACTCAAAGCTCAGACTGAAAGTAAATAAACTTAATTACTCCATAGTGTGTGTGTAGAGGCTGTGTGTGTGCGGAGGGTGTGTGTGTGTGTGTGTGTGTGTGTGCAGGGTGTGTGATGGAGAGAGAGTGCATCACATTATGTTCTCTGTTTCTGTAGGAAAAGGAGCAGAGACCCCTGAAGGAGGGAGTTCAGGACATGCTTGTCAAACATCACCTCTTCAGCTGGGACATTGATGGATAGATAAACACCACACACACACACACACACACACACACCTGTTTACATAGCAGACATCACATGTAAACAACTTTATATAACACTGATGAATTAGTGAGTGTGTGTGTGTTCACATAGCAGAACATCTCAGCTGTGGTCTCAACATTTCTTCAAGGATTTGAATGATGTTCCTCTGCTGGAGAACACGGAGAACCGAGCATGCTCAAAGCGATTTCTACATTTCCATGGACATTTGTCTCCATCACACACACACACACACACACACAGAGTTCCTGATTTATTTCTGTTGAAGTTGCAGTGTTTGTGTAGGATGTCAGCGTGAAGCCTGAGCTCAGTGTGTATAACGCAAATGAACTGAAATCTCTTGTTCGTGTGTTTTGCTCATTCCAGGTTTTTTTTTTTTCCATGACTGATGTAAAAGTGTGTTAATGAAAATCAGCTGATCGCTGATGATGATGATGATGATGATGATGTGTGATGATGCACCTTTTGTGAGGAGTTGTGTTTGTAAACATGATTCTGTGGGACGTCTTTGTCCTGCGCACATCTCTCTCTCTCTCTCTCACGCTCACTCGCGCTCTCTCTCTCTCTCTCTCTCTCTCACGCTCACTCGCTCTGTCTGTGTCTCTCTCTCTCTCTCTCTCCAGCTGTAGTGTAATCAGTCTTTATGTGTGTGTGACTGTAAAGGTTTTTCTCTGGGTCTTTGTCAGCTTTATCACGTCTCCTGTGTCCTGCAGAGGAGCTGCACTGAGATCAGTGTTGTACTTCAGCAGGTTCCAGTGAGATACAGGACTGAGCTCTACTCTGGTCCCTTAATAAATAATCACTGATCAGGTGTTGTGTGTGTGTGTGATTGTGTTCTGCTGGAGAACCCACAGGGATCTATAACATTTCCTCAGTGTGTGTGTGTGTGTGTGTGTGTGTGTGTACAGTGATCATGTAGCGCAAAATACACTTGAAATATAATCTTGTGTCTCTTCACTAGTTTCACTGCTCCACTGGTCTGTAAACACTAGTGTTAAATATAATGATTTAAACAGAATGATTATTTTAACTGTAGGAGAGAAAAAGGACCACATGCAACCTGGGAAGAAGCTGTGTGTGTAATTACTGACTGGGTAATGAAACGGTCAGGGACGGAGAGGGGCAGTCTGTCTGGAACTCACGGTAACACACTGACACACAACACACACAGCACACTGACACACTGCACACTGCACACACAGCACACTGACACACTGCACACACAGCACACTGACACACTGCACACACAGCACACACAGCACACTGACACACAACACACAACACACTGACACACACAGCACACTGACACACACAGCACACTGACACACAACACACAGCACACTGACACACAACACACTGACACACACAGCACACTGACACAACACACACAGCACACTGACACAGACTGACACACACAGCACACAGCACACTGACACACTTTTTTGGAAAATGTAACTTTCTCTTTACTTTTCTGATTTGAATAAGAATCACACTGTTGATTGCGGAGGACAAGAAATACACAATTACACAATTCTTTAAAAAACAAACCAACAACAAAACAAAATGCACACAAAAAGGATGTTTTTCATTTCTGTCTACGTCTTGTGAGTTCTCTCTCTCTCTGTCCGTCTGTCTCTGTGTCTCTATCGCTGCCCCCCCCCCCCCCTTTTTTTGTGTAGTTCTTTAAGGAAACTAAAATCTTTAAAGTTTTTAATTTTACTGCTCAGATAAAAGGAGGAGAACTGAGGGAACAGGAGTCGGATATTTTCTGTCACTTATTAAGTTCTGTGTGCGAGTGTTAATGAGGAACTGTGTTAACTGTGTTAATGTAAACAGTGATACAGTATTTTAACAATCTATATCAAGTGTATACATTGTGAAAATTTCCAGTCACCACAACTGACAATGTGCTGAAACGTTTTTCTTTATTTTATCATCTGATCATCACAAATCTTCAACAGACTTTTATCTACAGTGTTAATGAACCAATTGTTTCATCTGAGCATTATGTCATGTGTAATGTAGAACATCACTCCTCTTCTTTAACACCAGGCAGCGCTGCTGAGATTATAAAAGGAACGGAGGAAAACCCAGTGAAGGACCATCATGAGTTTCTCTGCTTCTCTCATAAGAACCTTAAGAAGGACAGTGTGAAGTTTGAACTCCTTGTTCACTGTGTATAAGTTAGTGTGTGTGTGTGGTGGTGGTGGTGGTTTGGGGGGGGGGGGGGAGCAGTGCTGTGGTCCAAGTTTAAAATGAAAGTTGGAGATAAAGGAGTGGTGGAAGCAGCTGCCAGGTTTCATCTAAGCTACAAAATTGACGGACAGAGCGGAGCAGGTTTAACAGCCTCCGACTGCACCAGCAGGGGGCACTGAGGCGTTCGGCTGACTTTTACCCTTGTGTCTCTGCCCCCCTCGTCGCCTGCCTCCAGACTTTGGCTGAGAAGAGAAAAGAAAAAACTTGACGTTAGTGTCTGCTGGACACGTCTCTGTGAATGAGCTGTTACTATGGAAACGGTAACGCTTTCATGTAAGTGTGTGCTGCTGCTGCTACAGAAAATGAATCGTCACCTTCTGACCAATCACAATTATGGAGGACATTAAAGCATCAGTGCTGTTTATTACAAATTAAAATCTCCTTGAAATAACTGTGTAATACACCATTAATTGGTGTAATTCATGTGATAGTAATTAAATGAGATGAACCTCAACACCGAGCATCATAAGCAGGCGGCACTGACCCCAGGCCGGGCGGCACTGACCCCAGGCCGGGCGGCACTGACCCCAGGCCGGGCGGCACTGACCCCAGGCCGGGCGGCACTGACCCCAGGCCGGGCGGCACTGACCCCAGGCCAGCACCTATCACACACTGACAGGAATGCCTCATTACTTCCAGCTGAACAGAAACACAACCTGCCCTGCTGGAGAAGAGCAGGAGCTCAGTGAAGTGCTGCAATGAACTATAAATGATGGAGCAGCAGTCTAGACGACCTGAACATGTTCTGAGGCCCTTCATAAAGAAGAGGACCAAACTGTGTGAAATAAACACTGCCTCTGTGCTACAGTCTACACTGAGGGACTGGACCCTGCTCAGGAGGTGACGGCTGTCCTCTTCTCTCATGCCGTAATACAACACGTCTCACTTTACCTTGGAGTCTTTAGTCTGAGTCTCTTCATCTCCCTCAGTCTGAGACCGGAAGCAGCAAATAAACACAATAAACAACACGGGAGGGAACGAGGGATGAGAAGGGGGGGATGAGGTACGGAGGAACAGTGGATGTGGTAAGAACATGAATAAATAATAAAAATGAGAGGATTAGGAGAAAGAAGTGGGATAAGTGGAGGAGAGAAAACAGAGAGGAAGTGATTAGATCCACATCAGTAGAGAGAGTAAAGTTGTGCATGAGTTCTGAAGCTCTCTAACTCATTACATTTGCATGTTAATGTGTGTGTGTGCGTGTGTGTGTGTGTGTCACCTGTTGTAGTGGCGGTATGCAAGCGGTCGGTGTCGCGCTGCCCATCATCTCGTCTCCACCTGCTGTCTGTCCCTCCTCTCTCTTCATCACCTTCTTTGTTGACTGCATCTTGATTTGTGGAGGTTTGGAGTTTGACGGCTGATTGTTTGTTGACTGAAGAAGCTGTAAAGTAATTTGTGTTGTTTGTGTTTTTTTTCTGATTGTGTTTGTAGTTTTTCTGACAACAAACTACAAGACAAACCCAATTCCTTACAGGGGGACAGTTTTTGTGTGTGTGAGAGATCAAGACCTTGGTGATGGTGCCCACAGCTTTGGTCCTGCCCTCTCTGAACACCAGTCTCTGGTCCACGTGCAGGTACTCGGGGGTTTTGATGAAGCGGAAGTGCACCGTGGCCTTGTCTCCTGTTCGTAAACAGTCTCGGTTCATGGTCAGGATCGTTGCCGTCTGTCTGATGCTCCCACAGTGCACTGTATATAAAGTGTATATATATAATGTATATAAGGTGTTAACAACATTTATATACCTGCAAAACAAGCTTAAAATCTGTAAATTATCTGCAACAGATTTGATTTCTTCATTTATTTACTTTGTTTAAATTGTCCGTCTTCTACAAAAGGCTTCTCACAAGGTCACAACTCTGTGAGGTTTTAACAACCACTGTGGAACCTGCAGCCTTTACTGGTACCACTGCAGCTTACCAAAACACCTGAACGGGGGTGTGACAGGGGTGTGGTGGGGGCGTGTGTTGGGGGTGTGTAGTGTGCCTCACCCATGGCCTGGTATCGAGGTGAGATGGTTGTTGGGTGATGGAGCACCAGGATTTCTGCCTCAAACTCCCAAGATGCCTGTGGGTTTAAGCGTGGTGACACCATCACCATCCCCTTCCTTATAGATGAACGCTTTATCTGTGTGTGTTTTAGAGAGACGGAATAAGATGGCATAAGACAAAATTGACAAAGCACGTCTCAGACGGATGTTATAAACAATAATTATGGATATCTGAACCTTTTTCAAAGCAAACGATGCCGTCTGTCCTCCTCGCACCTCCTTCACTGGCATCCTCTTCCTGTGGATGGATTTAACAGCGATGGAGATGAAGGCACCGAGAGGGTCTGGCCCCAGCAGCATGGTGTCATTCAGCCGGATTAA
>NC_083477.1:22224397-22236897 GCF_030014155.1 Tachysurus vachellii | reverse complement strand
GAGAAGGAGCTGGGAGAAGTTCTGAAGAACACATTAGAAGGTCTGGAGAAACTTCAACACTTCCTGGTTGCAGTGGAGAAGCTCGCTGTCACGTCACTGTTCGTCTTCATGGGCGACAGCTTCATGCCAAAGGGAGTGAGTTCCATGTCCGTACGTTCAGTGATCTCTGCCGCCAGAATGGTGTCTCCTCTCCTCGTCTACTTCAAGAGAGACGATGGAGCTTACTTCCTGCCGAGTCTCAGCAATGTGGAAGTCCTGGCCTTCCAGCTGGACAAATACATCCGCGTCACTCAGCAGATCTGTAAGAAGATGGAGTCTTTTTTGTAAGTATTGACCACATCCTTTTGATTACAGCATGTAGGTTTATGATAACTTTAAATCAGATCTGACAAACTGCGTTTTCTCTCTCTGCAGATCCAGGAGCATCTCAGGCTCTGAAGGTGTTCCTGAGTAAGTATCATCCAGACAGGAGCTTCTTGCCGTTCATGTTGACTTCTTTTTCAGTCACTTATATAGTGGAAGTGAATAAAAGTGAACAAATGAACACAATAAACAGAAACACATTAGATCTTTGTCTCTATGACATTTCTGCTCTGTGTCTGAGATGTTAACATTTATTACATTTATAACATACAGATGTTAGAACATCTGTAATATGATCGGTCACTAACGTAATCCCTACACTATATAACCTCAAATATCTAACATACAAAGTGAAGGTTTATAATAGTTTTTTTTAGACAAACAATCACAGTCTTGAATGTCAGCACTTATCCCCACACTTCCTTGTTTACCCAGAAGACAACACAGTAGTCATAAACAATAAGGGTCACTAGGGGCAGATTGTTAGCATGGGGATTTGAACTGATGACCTGCTGATCACTAGGCCACAGATTAAGGCACTAAACATGGCTCAGAAGGTACCAGGTGAAACAGGCATAGCTGTGTGATTTACAACAAAAAAGAGCATTAAGTTCAGAGCAGAGTTTTATATGTTAGTACAGCAGTGTAGAATCTACAGCAACAAATCTGTGGCCATAATTGTTCTAGTCTGTCTAGAGGAATATTATTGTGGCTTATAGTTGAACGTCATCTTGGTGACAGCAGAAGACTGTCAGTGGTTATGAAATAATGGAAGAACATCCATGTGAAGAATTAATGTTTAACATCACATGCATTATGTTCCAGATGGATAAATGGGAAGTCTTCAGTGAAATTAAATTTGATCATGACTGAGGAGCAGAAACACTATGATCATTTACTCCAGCTAAACAAAATCAGGTAAAAGTTTTTATTTATTTATTTATTTATGAACCTTTTCAGTTTTTATTATTTTGAAATGAACCCAGATGCTATAAATATTTCTGAACCTTTTCCTTACAGGATGGACGAGTCGTTCAGGTTGACTTACCTGTTCGGTGTGAATGCACAAGACTTCATTAAGTTATTTAGTGAGCGTCACAACAGAATGCTTCAGTTCCTGTGTGATTTAGATGAAGCTGCAGTTCAGTTGAACAAGATGAAGTTGGGCTCCAACATCTCCACTGTGGCTGGAAGTTCAGTCGGTATTGCAGGAGGTGTTTTGTCCATCGTAGGTTTAGCTCTCGCTCCCGTTACTGCAGGCGTGTCTTTGGCTCTCACACTCGCAGGTGTTGGTCTCGGAGTCACCAGCGGCGTTAATGGCATTGTTACAGGCATCACTGAAATGGCAGTCAACAAACATCACGGAAACAAGGCCAACAGGATTTTCATTAGATTTATGGAAGATGTGCAGAAGATCCAAGATTGTGTGGAGGACGTGGCCAGCAGGGAGTCTCCTATAGCAGATGATGTTTTAACAAAAGTTAAAGTTATAAAAGTGGCTGCATGTGCTGGAGCTGTAGGCAAAGGTATTGATGCCCTTGTGGATGGAGCTTCAGCTGTAAAAGCTCTCAGAAGTAAACAGATAATTGCAAAAGCAGTTAATATTGGCCTTCAGGAAGCTAAAGCAGGTCGGAGCATCAAAGGACTGGCTGCAGATCTTCCAGACATTGGGCAGCTGGCTAAAGGACCTCCTCTGGCCCTCTCCAAGTCAGCCAGAGCGGGGTTCATAACTGTAAATGCCCTCTTTATTGTTCTGGATGTCCTGTTAATCTGTAAAGACAGTATCAGTCTGTCCAAAGGAAGCAGAAAAAAAGTGGCTCAGCTCATTCGCTCCAGATCAGTTCTGTGGCGCTCAGAAGTGGAGGCGTGGAAGAAGATCTATGACCATTTGTGTGAAGCAACGTCATGGTTTTATAACAATCAGGAAATTCTAGAGCAGCCTTTCACTTTTATGGAATAGATATTGATTATTTGTATTGAATATTAATCATTGCAGATCCTCCTGTAATCTTAAAGGTTTGGGATAAAATGTTCATGCTGTTAACAGAAATCAGACAGAACAAAACTTTCACATTTTGTACTTCTTCAGTTCTGCATCTGCTTCAGTTTGTTGAACTGCTTTGGGTCTGAATCATTAACTATTCATTCAACATCTTCTACTTATATAGTGCTTCATTTCTTTTGTTTAAATGGACCTTTATAAAGTTCCTCTGATGTGTGATTTATAATGAAAATGTTTTTCTCATATGTTTTGTTATGAGAGATTACTACAGAGAGTTTAGAAAAGTGAAACATGTTTATTAAAGTTTATTCATTCTTTATAAATCCCCAGTTCTATTGTCAGGTATAAATTACTACACACTGAAAATGTATTTATTTATTTAAATAAAATGTGTACACTAGAAGGTGATGGTGGTTTAGTGGTTAGCCTCAGACCTCCAGGACATGTGCTGTAGACTGAATGGTATCTCTAAATTGTGTGTGTGTGTGTGTGTGTGAGACGGGTTCATACCCTGTTCATGGTGTCCCTCTCCTGATGCTCCGTCCTGAGGATGGACTCAAATCAAATTTGTTCATATCATTTGTCACATACACGTATGACATGCAGTGAAATGCTTTAGGTTTTCACACATCCCAGGTTATTATGAGCCTGGGGTCAGAGCACAAGGTCAGCCACAGTGTGGCGCCCCTGGAGCAGGTGAGGTTATGAGTCTTGCTCAAGGACCCCATGTTGATGTCTCAGCAGCTTGTGGGCTTGAACCCTGACCTTCTGATCAGTAACCCAAAGCCTTAACCACTGAACCATCATGTCCTTACACAGACTCCAGGCTCTTTGTGTAAGTGCTACAGATGATAATGAATGTTCACACTTGAACCTTCTCCTCTTCTTACTCCATCATCTGAGCTTGTGATTTTAACTGAAATCCATTCCTGACTTTATTTATTTTTTTTTAAAATCACTCCTATTTGTTGTAATAAATCCAGCTGTAGACAGAGTCCAGGACTCGAACAGTGAGAGTTTTGTTTCAGACTCGTGACCGGAGCTTGTGACTCATTCACACAAACATTGGGCTCGTTTCTGCACAGTAGGACGATGAGATCTTCTCCTGAACTTCAGTGTTCAGTTCTTTCACATCCGTGAGCTCCTACACCACATGCGTCTGTGAGGTAAAGCCACATTATGATGATGTTTCTGTACTGTATGTGAGACAGATGTGTGTGTGTGACCTCAGTGTTAGCTTTTAGCTTTTTTTGTTAGCTGGTAACTTTAGGAAAATGTCATGTTTAAGTTAAGTGTTTATTTGAATGCCTGATTTTTGTAGCTTGCTGTTTGATTTGACTGAGGATTAGTTTGTGTTTATGACTTTATACATGAATCATTAACACACAACAGATTATCAGTAGTAATTAAATCTCTTAAAAACATTAAGAGCTCGAACTAAGGTTTATTTCATATAACAGGTTAATTCACGTGTAACGTCTTAGTTGGAAACTAACCGACAGAAACACGGAGGCGGAATAAAGTCACGTGTAAACGTGACAGAAAAGAAAGTGAAACTTATGAGTCACTTTACCGACTCTTTCGAACAATCCGGTTTTAGCTGTAAACAGTTCGGTTCATTTGATTCATTCCGAACAGGATCTGTAAATATTTCAATGGAGTTTCGGTGCTTTGACTTATTAAAACTCAGAATTGATTCCTATTCCATATTCTGTGTAAATAGAGATACGACAGCGTGAGAAGGAAATGAT
Source organism: Tachysurus vachellii (assembly GCF_030014155.1). Classification (NCBI taxonomy): domain Eukaryota; kingdom Metazoa; phylum Chordata; class Actinopteri; order Siluriformes; family Bagridae; genus Tachysurus; species Tachysurus vachellii. Next base: position 22,232,781 of record NC_083477.1, on the reverse strand, counting down.
TATTAATGAGTCGAATCCACTGACTCACTGAAAAGAGTCGTTTGGTTTGAACATTACAGCTGTGAAGACGGTTGTGTTTTTAAGGAAGAGAAAAGAAGACATTGGACAGATCTTGTTATTCCGCTTCTTATCTTTTTTTACCCCGTTTTATAGAGATTTGATTCAGAATTGAAGGTAAAGTCAGAAACTCGACTCTGTGTCGTTTGTAGTTGTTCTAACTTCACATCTCACCTGCAGGTGAAAAACAGGGTTTCAGGTCGTTTATTGTTGTAAACAAATTCAGACAAAAGCCACAAACTTGCTGCTTTAAGACTTCTTTAATCTACAGGGAAGAAGAAGAAGGAAAACTGCTCCATGTTCCATGCTGTGAGTCTGAAGAAGACCTGAAACTAATAAACTACACTTCAGTTGAAGATGTTCTCCAAAACCAGGTTTGAGTTGAGAACTGAGTTAAAAGTTTGAAATGTAAATGTAGTACTGCGCATGCTCCATAAACACGGTCTAATCTCCCACTCATTAGCTTTTAAACTGTCTAAATCTGCTGTTCTTGGGTTTTTCACTGTTAATGCTTTCACTCGACTGATTTTTCATCTCCATGAGCAAATTAAATCACAATTTTTATTTGCATTAAATTCAGTATATAATGTAGAACCCAGATCATGTCAGGATTAAAAGTCTGGACATAAAACAATTCCACAAACATCACGGGTTCAGACGTGACACAGAGAGACTGAGAGTAAGATAAGAGTCATTTGTGTTCACTGCTTAACCCTTTATTTGGTCTGATATCTGATATGATTACAGCACGTTCTGTACGTCACAATGATTTTCTTATCTGTATTCTGTAGACGTGTTCATACGCCATCTGTAAGAATTTATCTTGATTAATTGTCACTGCTCTTAAGTGTTTAAACACTTCCTGGTTCTATTTGAGCCACAATGGACTTTGGAGATCCTATTAAATAATATTACAGTAATAAACGTCATGTGTGTTGCTGTTATATTCTGGTTGATGGAGTGGTGTGATGAGTTACTGCTCTCACTCATTACAGAGAACTTCCCTATATTATTGAACACATCATGTAGTTTATTCAGTTTTATCCCTCAGTGTTCATGTGCTTCTACAAACCAACACCTATTTAATGTGCAGCTTGTGATGACTTTAGAGTTTGAGCTCAGTTTGTAGGGCAGCTTCAGGTACTGATATAGCCATGTGTTTTTATCATAGAGAGAAACTACAGGAGCAGCTGAGTGACTACATCTTAGACACTCTCAAATACACTGCAACTGTGAAGGAGTTTTGTGACAGAGAGTCCAAATGGACCCTACAGAGAGAGACCGAGCTCGAAATGATGAGAGACATCAAAGACCGGGCCGATCAAATCACTCTGAAGTTTGAGCATGTTCAGAAGGCAGAGAACAAGACCAAAGCTTTTGGTGAATACATGCTAAGTAGCTTAACTCAGGTTACAGCAGATTCCAAAAGGCAGGTGCTGGAGAAGGAGCTGGGAGAAGTTCTGAAGAACACATTAGAAGGCCTGGAGAAACTTCAACACTTCCTGGTTGCAGTGGAGAAGCTCGCAGTCACGTCACTGTTCGTCTTCATGCGCGAGAGCTTCATGCCAAAGGGAGTGAGTTCCATGTCCGTACGTTCAGTGATCTCTGCCGCCAGAATGGTGTCTCCTCTCCTCGTCTACTTCAAGAGAGACGATGGAGCTTACTTCCTGCCGAGTCTCAGCAATGTGGAAGTCCTGGCCTTCCAGCTGGACAAATACATCCGCGTCACTCAGCAGATCTGTGAGAAGATGGAGAAAAAGTATTGACCACATCTTTACTCTAAAAAGACTTCATGTCCTTGCTTTTGTCTGTTACACAAAAGAGATTTTATAAACTCTATGTTCTCTTTGCAGATCCAAGAGCATTTCATATCATGGAGATGTTCCTGAGTAAGTATCATCCAGGGAGGGTTGTTATTTCCTGTTGGGAGGATGGAGGGGTTTGGTTATGGACCCCGGCAGACATTTTTGTTATTCTAGGTATTAATAAAAGTCCTGTTTAGAGAAAAGGCAATGGGCCTAAAACATTCTTTATAAAGGAGCGAGTCATTTGTTTAAACCCTGACATACCTGAAGAGATGTTGGTTTTATTATATTTTACATCACACCTACATGCCCACAACATCTATTATGTTACAGATGGAAAAATGGGAAAAATTCACTAAAGTTTGACTTGATCATGAGTGAGGAGTCACTGCAGAAACCGTGTGATCATTTACTCCAGCTCATCAACATCAGGTAAAGGTTTTCCATCCATCCATCTTGCATTTGGAGGATTCTGGTGATTATAATATTTTGAAATGAACCCAGTTGCTATAAATATTTCGGAACCTTTTCCTTACAGGATGGACGAGTCGTTCAGGTTGACTTACCTGTTCGGTGTGAATGCACAAGACTTCATTAAGTTATTTAGTGAGCGTCACAACAGAATGCTTCAGTTCCTGTGTGATTTAGATGAAGCTGCAGTTCAGTTGAACAAGATGAAGTTGGGCTCCAACATCTCCACTGTGGCTGGAAGTTCAGTCGGTATTGCAGGAGGTGTTTTGTCCATCGTAGGTTTAGCTCTCGCTCCCGTTACTGCAGGCGTGTCTTTGGCTCTCACACTCACAGGTGTTGGTCTCGGAGTCACCAGCGGCGTTAATGGCATCGTTACAGGCATCACTGAAATGGCAGTCAACAAACATCACGGAAACAACGCCAACAGCATTTTCATTAGATTTATGGAAGATGTGCAGAAGATCCAAGATTGTGTGGAGGACGTGGCCAGCAGAGAGTCTCCTATAGCAGATGATGTTTTAACAAAAGTTAAAGTTATAAAAGTGGCTGCATGTGCTGGAGCTGTATGCAAAGGTATTGATGCCTTTGTGGATGGAGCTTCAGCTGTAAAAGCTCTCAGCAGTGAGGAGATTATTGCAAAAGCAGTTAATATTGGCCTTCAGGAAGCTAAAGCAGGTCGGAAAATTCCCCAGTTGGCTGCAGATCTTCCAGACATTGGGCAGCTGGCTAAAGGAACTCCTCTGGCCCTCTCCAACTCAGCCAGAGCAGGGTTCATTGGCTTAAATGTCTTATTTATTGGTCTGGACGTCCTGTTTATCTGTAAAGACAGTATCAGTCTGTCCAAAGGAAGTAAAAATGAATTGGCTCAGCTCATTCACTCCAGATCAGTTCTGTGGCGCTCAGAAGTGGAGGCGTGGAAGAAGATCCATGACCATTTGTGTGAAGCAACGTCATGTTTTTATAACAATCAGGAAATTCTAGAGCAGCCTTTCCTTCCTTAACATCACCCTGAATTCACAAGCAGGATGTTAAAGATGCTTCAGACCTGTTTACTTTATGTCGGGTTAAGATTGTAAGCCAATACAGAGAGTTTCTGTCTAAAAAATGATTCTGGTGCAGGGTTAAGATTGTGGTGTTAAATGTAGTCCACAGCTTTCATTATGTTTATGTTTGAGACTTGTTTATTTCCATCTTTGTCATGTTCAGATTTCATTTTGTTTAACTGCTGAAACTGGGAATTAAAATATGGACAATAACACTGATTATTTTAATATTTTAGATGATGACAATCACAAGGTGTTGATTAGTCCTTCAAAATTACTCAATTGCCCCTTTTACACCAAAAAGAACCGGGGGCTGGTTCAGAACTAGTCCTGGTGCTGGTTCAGAGTTGGTTCCACTGGTGAACCTTCTAAGAACCGGTTCACCTTTCCATCGGTTAGAGAGCGTCACAGAGCCGAGTGTGACGTCACTGTATACGTGTCACGTTATCGCAGCAGTGACAAACACAAACACAACAACAACAATGGTGGATGTTGTTTTACTGTTAATGCTCATGGCTTTGTGAACCTACATTAACACACAAACGGAGCGAATCCAACGTGTACGTGCAGCTCCATGTAATCTGTATAAACGGAGGTTGTTATGGAGAAAGTACATAACGTTATTTTATCATTAACACAGAAAAAAGTTAGCATTAGCATGTAGCTACTTACTATCATGTGTGCTGATAATGTATCATATCACGGTAAAGTAAAAGTGTATTAAACATTAGTATACTTAAGGTACATTATCAAAAGTGGTAACAGTAGCCCCGCCCACAGCCCCGCCCACAGCCCCGCCCACAAGCTGTTCTTAAGTCTAGACCAGCGATGTTTTGGTGCTACTTAAGAACCACTTTTCCTGGTTCAGAGCCGGTGCTTTGGCTGTCGGAAAAGAAAGAACTGGTTCTAAATTAGGCTCCGAACCAGCACTCAAACTGCCTCGGGGGTAAAGGGGCAATTGATATTTCTGTGTTTATGTCCTTTATATCTGCAAGCAGTGTGGAATAAAACTGTAAACAAAGTTAAAGGTGGGGTCTCCGATATTTGAGAAATGCTTCAGAAAACAAGCTAAACAAAAATCAAAACAAACGTGAGCAGAAAGGGGTGGGGCTTGTCAATATGGGCGGAGAGAGTGTTCAGTGCGCATGTGTGACATTAACAGAAAGCGGTTTTAACATTGACATGGAGGATAAAAACAAAGAAAGAAAGAGAAGAAAGACTTACGATAAGGTAAGAAGTAGGACGTGTTAATATAGGATCAGCTTTCCAGCGCTGGAGAGAACTGAAGGAGCAGGAAGTTGGTCACATATTCACAGATTGGAGTTTCCTGAGTCAATAACTCCTGAGCTAAACGCTGTTACTACACAAATAACACCTCTTTTCTATCGTAGTAATGTAGAGACGCAGCTACAACCGTGTTTTGTGTAGTAACAGTGTTTAGCTCAGGAGTTATTGACTCGGGAAACTCCAATCTGTGAATATGTGACCAACTTTACTTAAGACATTTGTTAAATGTAGTCCACAGCTTTCTATTATGTTTGAGACTTGTTTATTTCCATCTTTGTCATGTTCAGATTTCATTTTGTTTAACTGCTGAAACTGGGAATTAAAATATGGACAATAACACTGATTATTTTAATATTTAGGATGATGACAATCACAAGGTGTTGATTAGTCCTTCAAAATTACTCTTTGATATTTCTGTGTTTATGTCCTTTATATCTGGAAGCAGTGTGGAATAAAACTGTAAACAAAGTTAAGTAATCACACAGGAAGCTCGTTCTCCTGTCAATCAAACGCTTCACTCACTCATTTGTGTCTTTATGTGGTTAACTCTTAACTGTTTGTAGACTGTAAACTTCTGAATGTAATAAAGGACAGTTTATGGTGCACACAGTCGACTAACTTGTAATCGTTACTATAAATGTGTGTGTGTGTGTGTCTGTGTGTGTGTGTTTGTATGTATGTGTGTGTGTCTGTGTCTGTATGTGTGTGTCTGTCTGTGTGTGTGTGTTTGTATGTATGTGTGTGTGTGTCTATGTGTGTCTGTCTGTGTGTGTGTATGTGTGTGTCTATGTGTGTGTGTGTCTGTGTGTGTGTCTGTATGTATGTCTGCGCGTGTGTGTGTCTGTATGTGTGTATGTGTGTGTGTGTGTGTGTGTCTGTATGTATGTATGTATGCATGTATGTATGTGTGTGTGTGTGTGTGTGTGTGTGTGTGTGTGTGTCTGTATGTATGTATGTATGTATATGTGTGTGTATGTGTGTGTCTATGTGTGTGTGTGTCTGTGTGTGTGTCTGTATGTATGTCTGCGCGTGTGTGTGTCTGTATGTGTGTATGTGTGTGTGTGTGTGTGTGTGTGTCTGTATGTATGTATGTATGTATGTATGTATGCATGTATGTATGTGTGTGTGTGTGTGTCTGTATGTATGTATGTATGTGTGTGTGTGTGTGTGTGTGTCTGTATGTATGTATGTATGTGTGTGTGTGTGTGTTTGTGTTTGTATGTGTGTGTGTGTCTGTGTGTGTGTCTGTATGTATGTCTGCGCGTGTGTGTGTCTGTATGTGTGTATGTGTGTGTGTGTGTCTGTATGTATGTATGTATGCATGTATGTATGTGTGTGTGTGTGTGTGTGTGTGTGTGTCTGTATGTATGTATGTATGTATGTGTGTGTGTGTGTGTGTGTGTGTGTGTGTCTGTATGTATGTATGTATGTGTGTGTGTGTGTGTTTGTGTTTGTATGTGTGTGTGTGTGTGTGTGACTGAATACAAAAGTGAAAGAGTCTGAAGTAAATCTTCTGTAGTATCTTGCACACTTCCATCTTCTCCTGTTCCTTCTACTGTGTCTTACAGAAGTGAGTGAAATACGTCCCGACTCGCTCAGTCACTGACGGGTCCTGAAGATCTGCCTCTGTGGATTAAACACACATTAAATCAGGCTACACAATATAGTTTTATTTGTTTGTAAAAATGTCTATTTTTTTAAAAGAGCTGATTCCTGAGTCCAGCATTCACATCAGTAATTAAACACTGAGCACTTTCTTCTTCTTATGTGCATTTTTTTTCAGTTCCATTCAGATTGTTCAATTCAATTCAATTCAAGTTTATTTGTATGGCGCTTTTTACAATGGACATTGTCACAAAGCAGCTTCACAGAACATAAACATAAAACAAAAGGTATGGGTGACACTAGATTGTGTCTCTTTTCAAAGTGAAATTACAAATGAATTGTGACATGCTGATTTAAAATGGACCTGGAATGATGTTCCATAGTGTTTGAGTCACTTTGAAGGAGTTACAGACTCTGAGAGTGGAGTGAAGGTTCTTCTGGATCTGAAGGTGCACCACATAACCATGTCAGGCTAGAAAGAATGTTCAAGAAGAGCTTTATGAATGTGCGTGAACATATGAGACCAAGCTCGAGAGTCTGCTCTGAGATTCTGTACACAAGAAGCATGAAACCAGGAGGATGTTATTATTATTTAGGATGACGATGATTTCTGGCACAATGCTGAAGCAGTGCATGAGCAGTTAAACAAATAGCTGAATGTTCTACAGTGTCCAAGTCAAAGTCCACATCTGAGTCTCTATGAGAATCTGTGGCACTGTTTGAAAATTGTTGTGAACAAAACCAAACAGTCTGAAGAATCTGGAGCAAATCTGCAAAAAGTGTACAGAGCTGATAGGAATTTCACCGACACCAACACACTCACAGCTTCTACCAACTAGCAATCTGAAAGGGGCCAATACTTATGCCAACAGCATCAAGTAAAGTTACTTTCAGAAAAGTCTTTATATATGTCTGATTAATTCCCTGAAGCCGGGGGTCACGGTGTCTTAGTGGTTAGCACGTTGGCCTCACACCTCCAGGGTTGGGGGTTCGATTCACACCTCCACCTTGTGTGTGTGGAGTTTGCATGTTCTCCCCGTGCCTCGGGGGTTTCCTCCGGGTACTCCGGTTTCCTCCCCCGGTCCAAAGACATGCATGGTAGGTTGATTGGCATCTCTGGAAAATTGTCCGTAGTGTGTGATTGTGTGAGTGAATGAGTGTGTGTGTGTGCGTGTGCCCTGCGATGGGTTGGCACTCCGTCCAGGGTGTATCCTGCCTTGATGCCCGATGACGCCTGAGATAGACACAGGCTCCCCGTGACCCGAGGTAGTTCAGATAAGCGGTAGAAGATGAATGAGTGTCTGATTAATTCCCTGAAGCTTGTGGTGTTCAGATGATTATTTAGAAGGTACAGTAGGTGTTTGCAGCTGCTTCACTCTTCATGATCTGTCCTCCATCATTAGGTGACTTTCAGCTCAAATCCCAAACCTGTTCCTGCTCTTTGTGCTTCTTATAGCTTGCTATCAGAAATGTCTGGTGTGTTTAATGACACAGTTTATCACAATATGACCCAGTGGAGGAAAGTGTATGTGTGTGTGTGTGTGTGTGTGTGTGTGTGTGTGTGTGTGTGTTGTGTTAAATCCCTCTTCTCCATTATCTCTATTATTACAGAGACCTTTTCTACTCACCCTTCATGTCTCTTTTCTGATGTCTGTTCTCTTCCTTTTCAGTGTCTTTTATTTTATTTCCTCTCGTTCTCTTCTCCACCTCCTTCTTCCTGGAAGTCTGCTTGACTCTTTGCATCATCACTTCTCTCCTCCTCCTCTCTTCCTCTTTTTGTCTCTCTTCCTCCTCCTCTCTCTGCCTGGACCACTTCATCACTTGGTCACTGAGGAGCATCGATTCTCCGTCACCAAACGCCATCTCTTGGATCTTAGACAAAAGATCTGCGACCTGGTCCTCTCCTCTTTTGGGTCTCCCGTGGAGAGCATGGTACCTCCCACTGCACTTCTCCACCAGCTGTTGCAGCTCGCTATTCAACTCCACCTCATCCTGCAGGGCAGAATCATGGAGGAGCTTGGTGTCCATCACGGTGAACAGGACCAGTGTGTGTCTCCAGGCTTGTGGTCCGAACAGATCAACGTGTTCCTCCGCAACACGACGTTCCCTTGAAGAG
>NC_083477.1:22204397-22211897 GCF_030014155.1 Tachysurus vachellii | reverse complement strand
ACAGACACACAGACAGACAGACAGACAGACACACAGACAGACAGACAGACAGACACACAGACAGACAGACAGACACACAGACAGACAGACAGACACACAGACAGACACACAGACAGACAGACAGACACACAGACAGACAGACACACAGACAGACAGACACACACACAGACAGACACACAGACAGACAGACAGACAGACAGACAGACACACAGACAGACAGACAGACACACAGACACACAGACAGACAGACAGACACACAGACAGACAGACACACAGACAGACAGACACACAGACAGACAGACAGACACACAGACAGACCTACTCGTTACAGTGGAAATAGCATTGCTTTAATCCTAACTCGCTCTTAGAGCTGAGGTCTCTGTCCATAACACACTTATTTGGTTTGAGAGATGTTCCTCAGGTGGAGGAGCAGGATCTGGACGGTTCATGGTCACGGAGTGTTCTGGTGATCTGTGATGTAGATATAGAGGCTGTCACTCAGACAGGTTCTCTCTCCAATCTGGTTCCTCTCAGTGTTTCTTCCTCACCTTCATCAGCTCTGGCTTGCTCATCAGAGATAAATTAATTCTGATGCAGACTCTGAAGTTTTAGTTGAAGGATTCAGAGCCTGTTTCTGACATGAAGTGCTGAGTTCACCTGCAGAAAGCGATCAGTCTTTTCTCCTCATGACAGGAAGCAGGAGACGTCCCTGAGGAATAAATACACCAGACACACTTGCTGTGTGTGATAGTGAGAGGAGAGCAAATTAGGGGTGGTGACATTTAATTTGCCTCTTCTGGAGATGCTCCTCTCAGCGCTCATAAAGAACCGCAATTAGGAGAGATGAAGCACCGGGAGCTGTTTTACATCTCCACCTGTCATTCACTTCCAGGTCATCAGCAGGTCGTGCGGCCGTGTGCAGGCAGAGCCGCAATTAACGCCGCATTAAAGACACAGAGCTAAAATTGTATTGACTGCAGATCTGTAGGCAGATTAAAGGCATCACTTTACAACATAAACAGAATCTTAATGAATGTTTATGTTTCTACAGGAACAAAGTTTACAATGAAAAACATTTCACATGAATTCCAGCAGCTCCAAGTGGAGCTTTATATTAATCACTCACTCAGATACATCACCGTTTCTATAGCAACAGCTCACTGACAGAGATGGGTACAGCGATGATACACACACACACACACACACACACACGCACACACACCTGCACACACACTCACACACACAAACACACAAACACACACCCTCACACACACGCACACTCTCACACACACTCACACACACTCACACGCACAAACACACTCATGCACTCACGCACACACACACACATGCACACACACATGCACACTCACACACACAAACACACACTCACGCACACTCACACACTCACACACACAGACACACACACTCACGCACACTCACACACACACACACACACTCACACACACAGACACACACACCCACACACTCACAGACACACACACACACACACTCACACACACTCACAGACACGCACACTCACTCACTCACACTCACAGACACACTGATACACACACACACACACACACACACAAATAAGTAGTGTAATTAATAAGTCAACAAACTGAAATAAAAGTGAACTAAATACCAGTGAACAATAAAAATACAGATTTATTTAGAGACTTTTTTTTCCGATGTCTGATTTTCTCATCGCAGCCCTGATCAGGAGAAATGTTTCATCTATAATCTTTCATGCTTCTGTGTTTTGTCTCTGCAGAAAACCTCAAGGTTTCTTTGTAGATAAATGAAATAAAACTTTGACTTTCACATGAAACGGCTTCAAAATGCAGAAATGTGACTGAATACTGAAATATCTTTTTTAGTGGATTTTGTGGAAATGTTTCAGACTGAATGAAAGTTCTTAGAAAAACAGTTCTCTTAAAGGTTCCTCAGTTTTTCATCCAGGGATTAAAAGCAAAAAAGAGAAATATTTCAAACGTAATAATTTTATAATGTTTGGCTTTTTGTTTTATTTGTTGAACAGAGCAAAGAAACAAAGATGAATAAAAGAATAAAGAAGTAATGTTAATCATCTTTAACACTAAAGTATGTGACGTGATTCCTGATGTGAACATGTAACAGGTCGAAAGGAAACAAACACAACACCAGTAAACATTGATAAAATATTTATTTCACTCCTTCATTATGAAATATAGAAATCTAGGCTTTTAGCTGCACTTCACCTCCTACACACAGATTTAACGAAATAAAAAAGTGTGATTTAGTACAGATTCAACATTCAGCTGAAAAAACCTTCCACTGTTTCTGAGTCTCCATCTTTATCTCCTCTAAAGATAAATGAGAGAAAAGAGAAAGTCCACATGATTCTGCTGAAAAACAAAAACACCAGTAGAAGACCAGCAGATGGTTCACTGACGCTCAGGACACAAACACAAAACTGCATTTTATAAATAAACACATTTCCCCTAAAACACATTCTCCACAAGCGGATATGAAACAAACACTTACACTGGAGAGAGAGAGAGAGAGAGAGAGAGAGAGAGAGAGAGAGCGCTGAGGGTTCGCTCTGCATTCTCACTGGTGAGCTAATGGCTTTGTTTGTGTTCAGTCCTGAATTAAATGTGAGCTGTGAGGTGAGTAATGCGCTGGTGGGAGGGTCTCAGTAGGTCGCAAACATCCAGTGAATCACAGGCGGGGCACTTCTTTAATGCTGCCTTCAGAAAGAGTGAGATACTGTACACAGCACTGCATCATCATCATCATCATCATCATCATCACCGTCCTGCTCTAACATCACGTCTCTGAGCGTCTCATCACATCACACCACTGTTTACTACACATCCACTTGAGGGACGTGAACTCGCTCCTTCTGATGTAACAGATATAAACACTCGCTCCATCAGCAGTCTGGCTTCATTCTCTCTCACAGCTTCTTACTGTATGTTACTGAGTGTAAACTTCTCTGTCCTTATGTTCTCCCCGTTATAATGAGACCTTATTATTATTATTATTCATATTTTCTTTATTAATAGCTGTTAATCTGAAAACTGTACTGTATTATTTTAATGAGTACAGTAATATAATGCTGTGATATGAAGCTGCTCCACAGTCAGAGCTGCTGTTAGAGAGACAACCAATCAGAGTCCAGAATAAGAACAGTTATATACATGAGGTTTTTATGACTGAATCTCTAACATCACCTACAGTCACTTTAAACCACGTGTTAATTATGTTGTGTGTAAATGGAGGAGGTGATGGTTAACATAAACACCCCATGTGTGTGTGTGTGTGTGTGTGTGTGTGTGTGTGTGTAACAGGAGGCACTTGGTCATGACATTGTGCTGGTGCTCATAAAACTTTTTGTCTAAGACTAAAATTTAAATTAAAATTTGCTTTTGTTTGTACAGTTAAGTGCAATTATGTTGGAATAAAAGCAGAAAATTGCAATTTAACTTCAGAGAATAAAAGAATAAAATGTGACTTTATCCTGCAACAATAGAACGATCTGAACCTGAATTCATTCTCCAAAGTTGTTCAGATGATTCAGATGAACTGAAAGAGCCTGGAGGTGTTTATTCCTCTTACACCACAATAACACACTCTTATTTATTACATCACAACAGCTCCAGACTTTTATAGCTACAGTTAATGTTACACAGCTGACTGTTACACAGAGCTGTTACACAGAGCTGTTACACAGAGCTGACTGTTACACAGCTGTCTGTTACACAGCTGACTGTTACACAGAGCTGTTACACAGAGCTGTTACACAGAGCTGACTGTTACACAGCTGACTGTTACACAGAGCTGTTACACAGAGCTGTTACACAGAGCTGACTGTTACACAGCTGACTGTTACACAGAGCTGTTACACAGCTGACTGTTACACAGCTGACTGTTACACAGAGCTGTTACACAGAGCTGTTACACAGAGCTGTTACACAGAGCTGACTGTTACACAGAGCTGACTGTTACACAGCTGACTGTTACACAGAGCTGTTACACAGAGCTGTTACACAGAGCTGTTACACAGAGCTGTTACACAGAGCTGACTGTTACACAGAGCTGACTGTTACACAGCTGACTGTTACACAGAGCTGTTACACAGAGCTGTTACACAGAGCTGTTACACAGCTGACTGTTACACAGCTGACTGTTACACAGCTGACTGTTACACAGCTGACTGTTACACAGAGCTGACTGTTACACAGAGCTGACTGTTACACAGCTGACTGTTACACAGCTGACTGTTACACAGAGCTGTTACACAGAGCTGTTACACAGAGCTGTTACACAGCTGACTGTTACACAGCTGACTGTTACACAGCTGACTGTTACACAGCTGACTGTTACACAGAGCTGACTGTTACACAGAGCTGACTGTTACACAGAGCTGTTACACAGAGCTGTTACACAGAGCTGACTGTTACACAGAGCTGTTACACAGAGCTGTTACACAGAGCTGACTGTTACACAGCTGACTGTTACACAGCTGACTGTTACACAGAGCTGTTACACAGAGCTGTTACACAGAGCTGTTACACAGCTGACTGTTACACAGCTGACTGTTACACAGCTGACTGTTACACAGCTGACTGTTACACAGAGCTGACTGTTACACAGAGCTGACTGTTACACAGAGCTGACTGTTACACAGCTGACTGTTACACAGCTGACTGTTACACAGAGCTGTTACACAGCTGACTGTTACACAGCTGACTGTTACACAGAGCTGTTACACAGAGCTGACTGTTACACAGCTGACTGTTACACAGAGCTGACTGTTACACAGCTGACTGTTACACAGCTGACTGTTACACAGCTGACTGTTACACAGAGCTGTTACACAGAGCTGTTACACAGAGCTGTTACACAGAGCTGTTACACAGCTGACTGTTACACAGAGCTGACACTGAAGACTCCTTCACCACATCATACATTTACAGATATCCTCACTGTGAGCTGTACACGTCCCTGTGAACGAAACACTTCTTATATTGTGTCATATATATACAATCTCATATTGTGTCTTTTTGGTGTTTAAAGGGTGTACAAACATTTGCACAATATTTCCTCTAACATTTACACAAGCAACATATTAACACCATTAGATTTCTTCTGTAGAAGATAAATGTATGACATTTCTGTTTGCTTGTAAATTCTCTGTTGGAGTATTAAAATGTTCCTGAGGAAGTGTTGTGAAAGACGCTGATAAATATAAAAATATCCCCACGAACTGTTAATGTAACGTCTGCAGATGAACACGACAAACGTACACAAACGTTCCCTTCATCATTTTATACAAGGCTTAGTGGAGGTGTAAGGTCTTGTCCTGCAGCATGAAGTTCTGTTTGCAGTAAATCGTTGCTGATTAAATTAAGGTGAAATCAGATTTTTGTCATCAGGCTGAATGAAAAACCTAAAATTAAGATCCATGTAGAGTCGAGAACCTGAAAGAACAGTTAGGAGCTTGGCTTTAAAAACATTCTGATGTACAACAACGAGTCACTAAGGAACATGATTTACACAGTTCACAGCGTCAGTGCTGGACACACAGGGCTAGAATTGTATCAAGGCTCCATATGTGGCAGAAACGTGTGAGCTATAATTACAGAAATACTGCGGCTCTGTCACACAGTAACACAGAAGAGAAACGTTAGAACAGTTTTTACAGGTAGCTGATCTCCAGTGACGAGTTCTTTTCTACCGGTTCCTCTGGTAGCGGCTTCACGTTTCCGTTTTTCAAGCCGTTCATCAAAGCCACATTCGGCCCAAATCCAGGTCCTTTAGCAGTTCCTTCTCCTCGTGGAGAGCTGGGCTCTGAGAGCGCCGGCGCTAACGGCCGCTCCGAGAGCAAGGCACGGGTACATTGTGCACTGCCGTTCCCATTTTGAGTAATCTTACAGATCTCGGTCATCTCTGTAACTTCCTCCCTGTCCTCTTCTTCATCCTCATCTTCGTCTTCTCTTACGGCTCTGCGCAGACTCTCCCGGGGCATCAGAATCTGCCTGCGCTCCTCCTGGTCCTGACCCTCTGCTGGTTCGTGGTTCTCGACCTTTCTGGACGAACGACACAGAGCCTTCCGGAAGCCTCTCTTGAAGTTGTCCGAGAGGAAGCTGTATACGATGGGGTTGGCACAACTGTTGGCATAGGACAGCACCACCACAAAATAGTAGAAACCTCGCAGCTCACTAGGTGGAGGAAACACAATCAGGTTAATGATGTTCAGGGCGTAAAATGGCAGCCAGCAGAAGACAAACACAGCCACCACGATCACCACCATGCGCGTAACTTTGCGCTCAGACTTGCGCCGTTTGCTCGATGTGGCGTGGACCTTTTTGCTGGAGCTGCGGATCTTGACCACGATGAGCAGGTAGCACATGCAGATGACCAGCAGGGGGAAGAAGAAACCTACAGTGGAGGTGTAGATTATAAACGCAGCACGGCAGATGGTGCACGACTCCGGCCAGTTGATGTTACACGTCCCTCCTTTCTCAAACACACCAGCAAAGACCACCATCGGCAGAACCACTATAAAGGACATCGCCCACACGGAACCGTTCACAGCCTTGGCTACTTGCGGTCTTCTCCACCTTGACGAGCGGATGGGATGCACCACGGCCAGGTAGCGGTCGATACTCATCACGGTCAGGCAGAAAATGCTGGTGAACTGGTTGATCCCGTCAACGGTCATCACCAGACGGCACATGAAGGAGCCGAAGGGCCAGGACATCATGGCGTTCTGGACGGCCAGGAAGGGAAGGCTGAGCATGAACAGCTCGTCGGCGATGGCCAGATTAAGGATGTAGATGTTGGTGACGGATTCTGTCTTGGAGTAGTGCAGGACAATGTGGATGACCAGAGTGTTTCCGCCCAGGCCGACGATGCACACGATGATGTATATGAGTGGGATAAGGACACCGGCTACACCGATGCCTGGACGGTTTCCTCCGGTTCCATTGTTGCAGCCGGACGTGTTGAAGAGACACGTGTCATTGGTCTTGTTGAGAAAATT
Organism: Tachysurus vachellii; assembly: GCF_030014155.1. NCBI lineage: Eukaryota > Metazoa > Chordata > Actinopteri > Siluriformes > Bagridae > Tachysurus > Tachysurus vachellii. The sequence continues at coordinate 22,204,864 of NC_083477.1, read as the reverse complement.
CTCATCAAGGAAAGTCTCATTGAAGAAGAATCCTGAGAGCGAAAGATTGTTCCAGATCACTGATGAGATGTCCATCATGGCTCTGATGTCTTCTCTCTGTCTCACACGGTGTTCAGCTTGGAGCCATTGTCCTAAAAAAACAGCAGAAGAGAAGACAAGCTCTTATTATTGTCCATGGAAGCAGAAGAGTGTGAGAAATGTGCATAATAACACAACAATTCTCTGCATTGTTTTGCTCTAAACTGTTCTGCGTGTCACTGCTGAGAGAGAATTATCACACGACTCTGGGCTGCTTCCCAAAACACAGCCTGCACTACACATCTGTCCAGGTAAAGACTTCAGCATGATGCTTTTAAATCACACTTTTTATGGCTGATCAAAGTGCTAATTAGGCAGCGTGTAAATGACTGATGCACAGAAACAGTCTCGGTCAAGTCTTTCTGCTGTGTAAATACAGAGACGCAGAT
>NC_083477.1:22181897-22194397 GCF_030014155.1 Tachysurus vachellii | reverse complement strand
AGCTCCTTTAACCCCTTCAGCTCCTTTAGCACCTTCAGCTCCTCCAGCTTCTTCAGCACCTTCAGCACCTTCAGCTCCTTCAGCACCATCAGCTCCTTCAGCACCATCAGCTCCTTTAGCACCTTCAGCTCCTCCAGCTTCTTCAGCACCTTCAGCACCTTCAGCACCTTCAGCTCCTTTAGCACCTTCAGCTCCTCCAGCTTCTTCAGCACCTTCAGCACCTTCAGCTCCTTCAGCTCCCTACAGATCCTTCTTCTCTCAGAGCTCATTTCTTTCTTTCCTCATTTCTTCACCACACACCTGAGCTCATGCAGTAGGTCTCTGGAATTAAAGCTGCATCCATGTTGTGGAACTAAAATAAATAATAAGCCACAACTCTAACAGAACTGAATTAAATATAAAAAGGTTATTTATAATTTTAATAAATATAAAAATATAAATTTTATAATATTTATATTTATAGGATGATATTTCCTTATCATAGAAAAGTCCTTGATATCCTAATACATATATATACATTATATTTCTCACTCATTTTAGTCCTAAGGGTGCACAAACATTTGCTCTAATATCTAAGGCTCACAGTTCTCCTCTTCACTGGAGCTGTGAGACAGATCAGTGAAATTGACTTTTCCACATCAGACTGGAACCTGCTCTGCTAACCACATTACTGGCTAACTGAGTTAGAGGCTAACAGAATTAGCACAGCTGTCGGCTAAGCCTGGACTCCATCATCATCAACATCAGCATCTCATCAACAGTTCTGGACTTCACCTTCTTCTACAACCTGGCTGTGTTGTGTGAGATTATTATACGCCGTGGAGGCGAAATGCTCTGCTCCTACACACACGCAGTGACGTCAGAGGGATCTGTATGCTCAGGGAAAATCAGGGAATGATGAAGTCATCTGTCACCCACGCAGCGGGAAAGAATTCCAGCAGAATGGCACAGAGGCCACGACGTCCCACACACAGCCATGACAAAGCCGGTGAATAATACACAATAGTGTTCACTCTCTGTTTCAGCACATCTGAGTAGAGCAGAAGAGTTCAGCAGAAAGTCCACTGACAAACCAAATACGTTCTCTTCATCATGAGACACTACACACTGTGTACACACACTGTTGTACAGACACTACACACTGTGTACACACACTGTTGTACAGACACTACACACTGTGTACACACACTGTTGTAGAGACACTACACACTGTGTACACACACTCTGTTGTAGAGACACTACACACTGTGTACACACACACTGTTGTACAGACACTACACACTGTGTACACACACACTGTTGTACAGACACTACACACTGTGTACACACACTGTTGTACATACACTACACACTGTGTACACACACTGTTGTACAGACACTACACACTGTGTACACACACTCTGTTGTAGAGACACTACACACTGTGTACACACACTGTTGTACAGACACTACACACTGAGTACACACACACTGTTGTACAGACACTACACACTGTGTACAAACACACACTGTTGTACAGACACTACACACTGTGTACACACACTGTTGTACAGACACTACACACTGTGTACACACACTCTGTTGTACAGACACTACACACTGTGTACACACACTGTTGTACAGACACTACACACTGTGTACACACACTCTGTTGTAGAGACACTACACACTGTGTACACACACTCTGTTGTAGAGACACTACACACTGTGTACACACACTGTTGTACAGACACTACACACTGTGTACACACACTGTTGTACAGGCACTACACACTGTGTACACACACTGTTGTACAGACACTACACACTGTGTACACACACTCTGTTGTACAGACACTACACACAGTGTACACACACACTGTTGTACAGACACTACACACTGTGTACACACACACTGTTGTACAGACACTACACACTGTGTACACACACTCTGTTGTACAGACACTACACACTGTGTACACACACTCTGTTGTAGAGACACTACACACTGTGTACACACACTGTTGTACAGACACTACACACTGTGTACACACACTGTTGTACAGACACTACACACTGTGTACACACACTGTTGTACAGACACTACACACTGTGTACACACACTGTTGTAGAGACACTACACACTGTGTACACACACTGTTGTAGAGACACTACACACTGTGTACACACTCTGTTGTAGAGACACTACACACTGTGTACACACACTGTTGTAGAGACACTACACACTGTGTACACACACTGTTGTAGAGACACTACACACTGTGTACACACACTCTGTTGTAGAGACACTACACACTGTGTACACACACTCTGTTGTACAGACACTACACACTGTGTACACACACTCTGTTGTAGAGACACTACACACTGTGTACACACACTGTTGTACAGACACTACACACTGTGTACACACACTCTGTTGTAGAGACACTACACACTGTGTACACACACTCTGTTGTACAGACACTACACACTGTGTACACACACTGTTGTACAGACACTACACACTGTGTACACACACTGTTGTACAGACACTACACACTGTGTACACACACTGTTGTACAGACACTACACACTGTGTACACACACTCTGTTGTACAGACACTACACACTGTGTACACACACTCTGTTGTACAGACACTACACACTGTGTACACACACTGTTGTACAGACACTACACACTGTGTACACACACTGTTGTACAGACACTACACACTGTGTGTGTGTGAGAGGACATCATCTACATCCCATAATATCCACAATATCCAAATATGTGGCACAAACGGATTACTTTCTAAACTAATATAGATTTTATTATTGATTATTATAATACAGTCAATGCAGTGTGAGGAACAGTGACTATATAAATATATAAATAAATAAATAAATAAATATATAGATAAATAAATAAATATATAAATATATAAATATATAAATAAATAAATATATAGATAAATAAATAAATAAATAAATATATAGATAGATAGATAGATAGATAGATAGATAGATAGATAGATAAATAAATAAATAAATAAATATATAGATAGATAAATAAATAAATAAATATATAGATAAATAAATAAATAGATAAATAAATAAATAAATAAATAAATAAACAGTTTGTGCTACAGACATTTTAACAGCTTTGTTTATATTTACAGATTAAATTGAATATATTTTATAACAGCATGTAATGTACATGTTGTGAAATATGTAATAAAGTAAAATGATGTGACTTCTTTATTTGTATCAGACATAATTAGAGGATTAAACCACATCACGTGACTTCTTAATTAACCACAAAGCAATTAAAGCTGAACACCTGGAGCGCGCGCGCCTTTACGCATACAGCGGTGTCTTTAATCTCCCGCAGTATTAAAGTGTGATGAAGAACCTCTCCGTGCCGCGGGGTTCCGTTACTAACCGCGTTACATCCGCTTAAGATGCTTCAGAAACTTACCTGTGATCAGCAGCGCGAGTCTGGAGCCCAGAACTCATGCAGAACCGTAGAACCGAGTAAGGACCAGAAGGAAGGAAGAGGGAGATGAGACGTGAAAGCTGGAAGCGGCGGAGCTCGTGCGTATCTGTGAAACTCTCCGGTGTGTGAATGCGCTCTGAAAGCTGAGTCCCTCACCGCCGCACTGCGCGCGACACCGGCGACCGGTAACCAGGTAACGGCTGCTGCTGGATAAGCGCAAGCTCACGGGAAGAGCAAGGGGGTGGGGAGAGTTATCATATGTGTGTGTGTGTGTGTGTGTGTGTGTGTGTGTGTGTGTGTGTGTGTCTGTGTGTGTGTGTGTCTGTGTGTGTGTGTGTCTGTGTGTGTGTGTGTCTGTGTGTGTGTCTGTGTCTGTGTGTATGTGTCTGTGTGTATGTGTCTGAGTGTGTGAGTGTGTGAGTGTCTGTGTGTGTGTGTGTGTCTGTGTCTGCGTGTGTGTGTGTATGTGTCTGAGTGTGTGAGTGTGTGAGTGTGGGAGTGTCTGTGTGTGTGTGTGTCTGTGTCTGCGTCTGTGTGTGTGTGTGTGTGTGTGTGTGTGTGTGTGTGTGTGTGTCTGTGTGTGTCTGTGTGTGTCTGTGTGTGTGTCTGTGTGTGTGTCTGTGTCTGTGTGTATGTGTCTGAGTGTCTGAGTGTCTGAGTGTGTGAGTGTGTGAGTGTCTGTGTGTGTGTGTGTGTGTCTGCGTCTGTGTGTGTGTGTGTGTGTGTATGTGTCTGAGTGTGTGAGTGTGTGTGTGTCTGTGTGTGTCTGTGTGTGTGTCTGTGTGTGTGTGTGTGTGTGTCTGTGTGTATGTGTCTGAGTGTGTCTGTGTGTGAGTGTCTGTGTGTGAGTGTGTCTGTGTCTGTGTGTGTCTGTGTGTGTGTCTGTGTCTGTGTGTATGTGTCTGTGTGTATGTGTCTGAGTGTGTGAGTGTGTGAGTGTCTGTGTGTGTGTGAGTGTCTGTCTGTGCGTTTGTGTGTGAGTGTCTGTGTGAGTGTCTGGTTCTGTGTGTGTGTGAGTGTCTGTGTCTGTGCGTTTGTGTGAGTGTGTGTGTGTGTGTGCGTGTGTCTGGTTCTGTGTGTGTGACTATTGGCATTTTACATAAATTACAGTGTTAAATCTGTAAGAATTCTTCGGCTGTTTAAAGGTTCTACTTTAACGGAATCACAAAACCACTGACAGTCTCATAAAGGAGCTTCTACTGTAGAGAGTTATTATCTAGAAGGTCCTCAAACTAAACTACATCCTTAAATGTTCTAGTTTTTAATCATTTAGAATAATTAAAGGTTTTCCACAAACCCTCTGAAGGACACGTTTACATTTAGAAATGGTTCCATGTAGAACTGATTTAGAAGCTAAGAACCCTTTAATAACCAGAGAACTCATGAGGAACCTTTTATTCACCCCTCATGTTATACATTATATGTGTAGACTCTACAGTACAGTAAGTGTTCTCATCCTCCTTAAAGGGATTCTGGAACTGAACCACAGTTTTCTCAGGGTTCTTCAGCTCAGGGCTCTTCAGCTCAGGGTTCTTCAGCTCAGGGTTCTTTGTGTTTTCTGTTCTTGCTGTAGTAATGTTGTCTGAGTGTAATTCCACAGCAGTGTGTTTTATGTTAACACTTCATCAGAGTTCCACATTAATGTTACTGAGGTGGTTTCTTCAGAGCGAGAAGGTGTTAATGTCTGTGTGTGTTATCGCATACGATTAGATCTAATCTCTACATTCTCTTTAAACACCCACTGAGTCAACATGTGACGCTCACTGCAGTGTTCCTCAAGTGCTCTGACGCAAAAATCCTTCACTGTGACCTTCACCCAGAAAACACACACACACACACACACACACACACACACACACACACACACACACACACACATTGGTTTTCTAGCTTTATACCTTTATGTTCTTTTTTCTGTAGTTTAACCTTCGGTGTTTACCATTACTTCATCAGGACTGAGGTTTAGGCACATACATTACATACATATACACACACACACACACACACACACACACACACACACACACACACAACACACATCAATCTCAGCACGAGGAGTGATTATTTTGTTGAGAATAATAAAGGTGTGGTCACTTTAGTCACTCTGTTGATAAATAAGACATCTTTAATGATCACCCTCCTGAACAAAAAACAGATAATAAAGGAATAAACGGAGTAACAGATGCTCTGTTTGTTATTTTCTGATGCTTTTGTTGTTAGTTTTGTTGTTGCTGCTGCTGACCAGATCAACAGCAGAATGTTTTAGGAGAGAAGTGAGGGATGATGAGTGAGGAAGATGTTCTGGGTCAGTTGTTGACTTTCCTGCAGGACCATCTGACTGAATTCAATTCAATTCAATTCAAGTTTATTTGTATGGCGCTTTTTACAATAGACATTGTCTCAAAGCAGCTTCACAGAACATAAACATAGAACAAAAGATAAACATAAGGAGAAATATAAAGAATTAATATAATAAAAAATAAAATAATTCAAGATATATACAGTTCACAGTGTGTATGTATGTATGTGTGTATGTGTATTTGTCCCCAATGAGCAAGTCTGAGGGCTCAGGCAACAGTGGCAAGGAAAAACTCCCTTAGATTGGTAAAGGAAGAAACCTTGAGAGGAACCAGACTCAAGGGGAACCCATCCTCATATGGGTGACACTAGATGGTGTGATTACAAATATACAAGTATCACAGAGTCCAACTGGAGCCGGTAGATCTGTAGATGTCTCAGGGTTCTCACAGAGTCAGCCTTGTCTCAGTGGAGGTCCAGAAATTTCAACGCACGGAAGACGATCTTAGCATGTGTGTCTCAGCATGGGTAGAAAAAGAGAAGAGAAGAGCAGTGCAGAGGGATTAACATATCTGCTGTTCATAAGAATGTGCAAGTCTAGTGTAATAGTGCACAATATTATGGGATGTATTATGTGTACGTCTGACTAAAGAGATGAGTTTTTAATCTACATTTAAACTGTGAAAGTGTGTCTGAGCCCCGAACACTATCAGGAAGACTATTCCAGAGTTTGGGAGCTAAATAAGAAAACGCTCTACCACCTTTAGTAGACTTAGATATTCTGGGAACTACCAGAATTGTGTTTGTAATATGGTGATATGATTTTAAAGACAAGTTACTGTCTAATAAACACCAGGACTTTCACTGTCGAGCTACTAGTAACAGTACATCCCTCTAATTGGAAATTAAGTTGTGAGAGTTTCTGTGTACTGGTTTTTGGGCCTATAAGTAGTATTTCTGTCTTATCAGAGTTTAACAACAGAAAGTTACAGCTCATTTAATCTTTTATCTCTCTAAGGCATTGAGTTAATTTGGACAATTTAGTTATTTCATCTGGTTTTGATGAGATGTATAACTGTGTGTCTTCGGCATAGCAATGGAAACTAATCCCATGTCTTCTGATAATGTTCCCTAATGGTATATCGAGAAAATATCGAGGTCGAGGTCCTCGAGGTCCTAGAACTGATCCTTGAGGGACCCCATAATTAACTGGTAATAAACTGGAGGATTCACCATTTAATTCTACAAAATGTTATCGATCAGACAGGTAGGATCTAAACCAACTTAAAGCCTGTCCATGAATACCTGTGTAATTTTGTAAGCGATCTAGGAGAATGTTGTGATCTATAGTGTCGAATGCAGCACTAAGGTCAAGTAGAACTAATAGTGACATACAGTCTTTGTCCGAAGCTAAGAACAAGTCATTTGTAACTTTAACAAGTGCAGTTTCTGTGCTATGATGGGGCCTGAAACCTGACTGAAACTCTTCGAGGATATTGTTCTCCTGTAAGAAGGAGCTCAGTTGAACAGACACAACCTTTTCTAGTATTTTAGACATAAACGGAAGGTGTGAAATCGGTCTGTAATTTGAAAGTCCATTAGGATCTAAATTAGGTTTCTTAATGAGTGGCCTAATAACTGCCAACTTGAAGGGTTTAGGGACCTAAAGATAATGAGGAGTTAATAATATTAAGAAGAGGCTCACCGGCTTTATATAACACTTCTTTCAGTAGTTTAGTTGGAATGGGGTCTAGTGAACAAGTTGTTGATTTAGCTGTAGTAATAAGTTTAACTAACTCTTCCTGACCTGTACTTGTAAAGCACTGTAGTTGTGTGTTTAGAACCTTAGGTGAGACTGGGTCACTAGTTGCTCTTATGTGTTGAGCGTCACCTATTTTATTCCTGATACTTTCGATTATATCAGTGAAGAATCTCATAAAATTGTCACTACTGAACTGTGATGGAATAGTGTGTTCAGATTTTTGGTTTTTTGTTAGTCTAGCCACTGTGTTAAATAAAAACCTGGGATTGTTCTGGTTATTTTCTATGAGTTTGCTCAGGTGCTCAGAGCCCTAACAGCTTTTAGAACCTGTCTATAGCTGGACAAACTGTCCTTATATGCAATTCTAAAAACCTCTAATTTAGTTTTTCTCCACTTTCACTCGAGGTTACAGGTTGTTTCTCTCTTGAGGGTGTGAGTATGACTATTATACCACGGTGCAGGTGTTTTATCTCTAACCTTCTGTAATCTGATGGGACAACAGTGTCTAATGTGTTAGTGAATATAGTGTCTATGCTGTTAGTCATTACATCTAGATCGTCTATGTTTAAGGGTGCAGTAAGAAGTCCAGACAGATCAGGCAGGTTATTTGTGAATCTGTCTTTAGTGGTCAGAATAATAGTTCTACCGAGACGATAATGTGGTGAAACGCAGTTAGTCTGTTCTACAGGTAGTGTGTACATTATGAGGTAATGGTCTGTGATGTCATCACTTTGAGGAATGATATCTATATCAGTGACATCTATTCTGTGTGATATTATTAAATCTAGTGTATGAATGGTTGCTCTAGTGACGTTTTGTTTGAACCAGAGACCTTCTTTTCTCCGTCATTCGGCTGATCTTAAAAAGCTGAATCTTTACACATGGATGGAGGATGAAACTGTCCTCAGAGCCCCGACTCGGATCAGTTCTCCTGTGAGAAAGGAAGAACAGAGTGAAGACCTGCATGCATAGGGGATTAAAGGAAAAACAGATGGATGGATAGAAAAAAAAGGAGCGTGAGTGGTTTATATGCTGAGATTGAGCAGGATGTTGGCTGAGAAGGAGATGGAGAGGGAATCACTCTGGGAAAGAAGAGTGGAGCAGCAGAGCCATGATGGATTTGATATGAGTGAAGAAACAAACAGAACTTTTTCTATCACACATCACTGTCATCTTCATCTCCCTCTTCTCTGCTCCTTCTCTCCTCTTATTACTCAGTTCAGTGTGTTGATATGTTTCAGTGTGTAGTGTGTGTACAGCGTTGTGGGATTGGTGTGTTTTGGATGGAATGATGGAGGGATGAAAGAGGAGTCTGATTTCAGTGATGGCTCTTTACAATTCTTTGTCACACTCTGACCTCCTACTGGGTTTCCTGCCGAGCTCAGAGATCAAAAGAGCTTCTCATTTTCTCTGCTCCGGATAAAAAAATAATATCAAGGTGCATGAGAGTGTTCAAGCTGTGAGTACACCACCAGCACCACAAACACCTACAACAGATATCCAAACAACCATTGCTTTTTCTCAGCTCACATTTTATTAGATTGGATTAGATTGGATTTCAGTGCTGATAGACTTATCTGAAGGATCCAATAATGTTTCCCCTAATAATCCTCCAGCTCTAAAACAGGATATTAGGTTTTATCTGATGTTGGTGGGTTATTTATTCATATTCACAGCATCTCATATATGCTTAAAGTTTAATCAGTTTAGGAGGACGTGAGAAGTGAGAGCTCTGAGATGGAGAAGTGAGAGCTCTGAGATGGAGAAGTGAGAGCTCTGAGATGGAGAAGTGAGAGCTCCGAGATGGAGAAGTGAGAGCTCCGAGATGGAGAAGTGAGAGCTCCGAGATGGAGAAGTGAGAGCTCCGAGATGGAGACGCGAGAGCTCCGAGATGGAGACACGTGAGCTCCGAGATGGAGGAGAGAGCGCTGAGATGGAGAAGCGTGAGCTCCGAGATGGAGAAGCGTGAGCTCCGAGATGGAGAAGCGTGAGCTCCGAGATGGAGAAGCGTGAGCTCCGAGATGGAGAAGCGTGAGCTCCGAGATGGAGAAGCGAGAGCTCTGAGATGGAGACGCGAGACCGAGATGGAGAAGCGTGAGCTCCGAGATGGAGGAGAGAGCGCTGAGATGGAGAAGCGTGAGCTCCGAGATGGAGAAGCGAGAGCTCCGAGATGGAGAAGCGAGAGCTCCGAGATGGAGATGCGAGAGCTCCGAGATGGAGATGCGAGAGCTCCGAGATGGAGAAGCGAGAGCTCAGTGACTCGTCTCTTTATAAACCCTGAGCTGGAGGCTGAAGGCCGTGTGACTGAATGTAGGAAATCAATAGCTCATTCCAGACATCAGGCTCTGAGATGTCAGCTGTTTGTTTGTGTCGTAGAGATGAGATTTCAGCATAAAACTAATCCCCACTTCTACTTTAAGACACACAGACACTTCTACAGCTTTTCACAGATCTGTGTTTAACGTCAGCAGTGAGAGGATTGTCCTTTCTGTGACTGTCCATCTCTTAGTATTAATTACTCATGATATTAATCTGGAGATTTTTGGAGACAAACAGCTTCCGTTTTTAGATGAGGAGAAAATCCTCCTAATGGCCTGGAGATGATGTGAGCTGATGAAACTGAGCAGAAATGCAGTGTATCAGTGTTTAATGTGGTGAAGATGAATGAAATAATAATGTATTATCAGTGTTCTTTATTCATAAAGGAATGTTTTAGAATAAATTGTGATTTTTATATTTTTATAGAAAAGCTGGTGTTAATGAAATGATGTGGTGTTCGTGAACACTGCGTTATATATTTGTACTACATGGCAACCCGGATTACTTCTCAGTCTTATCTCTCTATCCATCAGCAGCTAATCTTATGTTCCCTTTAAGAACAGAAGCGTAAAGAAAAACTTTAGTGTGTTGGAGCGAGGGCAGAACATCTGGAGCACAGCTGGAGTCTGTGACTGTGATGTAGAAACGATGATTAAGTTCTCGCTCTTTCTCTGCCGCTGTGCACTGATTCTGTGTGAGTTTGCAAAACTAGTTATTTCTCTATTAAAAAATCTATGACCGAACATTTGCAGTGCTAACATTCTAACTGTCGAGTCGATCCTGATCACACTACATGCTAACGTCTTATGCTAATAACCCAAAACTGCTCAAGCACACAAAGAGCAGCACTGAAAATCACTGAAACCCCACTGATGTGGTGTGTCCATGTGTGATGGAGTGTAATAAACTCTTAGAACTGTGTGTGTGTGTGTGTGCAGAGACACACTGAGCCATGAGCTAACATCTCTGTAAGCAATTCAGCTCAGTTTGGTGTATATTAGCACACAGCAGCTGTGGAGAGTGAGAGCTGAAGTGAGGCAGCAGGACGATGAGATGAACACACTGCAGTGAGGACGTTAACGTTCCTCCTCACGCCTGACTGAACTCCATCACTTTCTCTTGTACGCACACAGACGTGACATCAGGACGAGATCCAGGCACATAAACATCATGATGAATGTAAAATTGTTCATTAATTTAAATCAGTAAATCTCCCTCTGTAGCATCACGTGTCTGATAAAAGAAATGAAATATCAGATGAATGTGTTCTAGTTCACTGACTGAAGGTTCTGTGCAGATTTAATCCCTCATTGTTTTGTAGCTCTTTTCCTTCATCGCTTCCTGATATCATTCTCTGATTCGCTTATTTTATTTCTCATATTTTCTTCTTCCGCAGATTTATGTAAAAAGTTTTTAGAATGCAATACTGAAATAGTGTACAGTAAATGTTAATGTGTTTGTTTGGGTGTGTTTGGTGTTTGGGTGTGTTTGTGTTTTGTGGTTTGGTGTGTTGATGTGTTTGGTGTTGGTGTGTTTGGTGCTGGTGTGTTTGGTGTTGGTGTGTTTGGTATTGGTGTGTTTGGTGTTGGAGTGTTTGGTGTTGGAGTGTTTGGTGCTGGTGTGTTTGGTGCTGGTGTGTTTGGTGTTGGTGTGTTTGGTGCTGGTGTGTTTGGTGTTGGTGTTGTTGGTGCTGGTGTGTTTGGTGCTGGTGTGTTTGGTGTTTGGGTGTGTTTGTGTTTTGTGGTTTGGTGTGTTGATGTGTTTGGTGCTGGTGTGTTTGGTGCTGGTGTGTTTGGTGCTGGTGTGTTTGGTGCTGGTGTGTTTGGTGCTGGAGTGTTTGGTGCTGGTGTGTTTGGTGCTGGTGTGTTTGGTGCTGGAGTGTTTGGTGCTGGAGTGTTTGGTGTTGGAGTGTTTGGTGCTGGTGTGTTTGGTGCTGGTGTGTTTGGTGCTGGTGTGTTTGGTGCTGGTGTGTTTGGTGTTGGAGTTCTTGGCTCCTCTGTAGTGGAGGAGTCTTTCCTCACCATGTAAAGTGTTCTCTCATCTCTCGTGTCCTCGTCTGCATTCTCACCTCTGAGAAGATTATTGATTTGAAGTGTTAAACTTTTGATTATTGAAGTGTTGAATATTCAGGATGAAGTTCAGACGCTGCAGTCAGCCATCGATCATTTCCTGACCTTCTTTTGAACAAACGTTTGCATGAGAAACGTCCGTGTTGTTCCTCTGTGTGAAAGCTAAGCGTGTCTCGTTCCTCGTGGTGGGAGACGAGCAGCGTTTCTGATGGCTACGTTATTAAAGGTCACGTGTGTCAGAGGAGCGCTGAGAGTGAGCGCTCTGTGGGACTGGAGCTGAGGCTGTTAGCAGGGACACGACAGGAGATATCAGGGTCAGAAATGGGAATAATTCACTGTTCCTTCTGCACTGAGCTGGAAATGATCCAGTTATAATGCTCCTGTTATTCCACTACACAAGTAATACACACTCTGTGTCTTTTTCACTTTGTGTGTTTTATTCTTTAAACACCACAGAAATTAATAATTACAATTTCTTATTGATTAAAGAACAATCCTTCGTTTCTGATCTCATTTACGTTATAGCAGCTAGAATCACTCGCTGACCTTTTATTCAGATCATTTTTTTACTTCA
>NC_083477.1:22174397-22176897 GCF_030014155.1 Tachysurus vachellii | reverse complement strand
CGGAGTTCTGTGTGGTTTTGTTAGAGGAGGAGCGTTAATATAAAAACGATTAAATCTAATGAAGAATCAAAGGCTCACTTTGTTTACTGATGAAGTCTGGTGTGTTTCTGTATAATACACATCAACATCGCTCTGAAGTGTGTGTGTGTGTGTGTGTGTGTGTGTGTGTGTGTGTGTGTGTGTGAGTAAGAGCATGCATAATAACACAATCCATTCACACGCCTTTTCTTTACTTACACTTATTTATTTTTTATTAAATTAGTTTTTCCCACATTAATCAAATTTCCTACTCTAATAAACACACACACACACACACACACACACACACACACACACACACACACACACACACTACCTACAGAGCACATGTCAGTGTAGAGCTGAGACACTGTGTTATAGATAATGATCATTTCTAAAAAATACAATTAATTCAATAATTAATGTTCGATCTGTTTATCTACTAATATTATAAGCTTAATATTACAGTGTGTTTCACTGTGTGTGTGTGGTTGTGTGTGAGTGTTTCACTGTGTGTGTGTTTTACCGAGTGTGTGTGTGTGTGTGTGTGTGTGTGTGTGTGTGCGTGTGGTTGTGTGTGAGTGTTTCATGTTGTGTGTGTTTTTCTCTCTGTATGTATTTGTGTACTTGTCAAAGGTTTTTTTATCTGTTTTCCACATATTCTTCTGCTGCACAAAGTAGCCCAAAGGACGAGTGTGTGTGTGTGTGTGTGTGTGTGTGTGTGTGTGTGTGTGTGTGTGTGTGTGTGTGTGTGCGTGTGTGCGTGTGTGAGTGTGTGATTTTCAGAGTGTGTCCTTGGTGTTTATTCTTTAGAAAAGTGTTGGACTGAACAACAGCACTGTCACAGAACTGCATCTGAATGTGGAGGTGACTGAACATTGTGTGTGTGTATGTTTGTGTGTGTGTGTTTGTGTGTGTGTATGTGTGTATGTATATATGTGTTTGTGTGTGTATGTATGTGTGTATGTGTATGTGCGTATGTATGTGTATGTGTGTATGTATGTGTATGTGTATGTGTGTGTATGTATGTGTGTATGTGTGTGTGTGTGTGAGAGAGAGAGAGAGAGTTTTTTGGTCTGATGTTGATCTGATGTGTGTAAGTGGATGATTTATCTCAGGGCAGTGGAGAGAAGTCGGAGGTCAGAGAGCTTCACTTTCTCCTGATCCTTATAAAAGCTTGTGTGTGTATATTACACATCTCTGAGAGGAAACACTGCTACACAACACTACTACACAACACTACTACACAACACTGCTACACAACACTGCTACACAACACTTCTATACAACACAGTTATAATTACATCGTTACCATGACAACCTGTTTCCAGTTCCAGTGTTTTTTTATTATTATTATTATTATTATTATTATTATTATTATTATTATTATTATTATTATTATTATTTCAAGGTTTGTGCATGTGAGTTTTTAAACTTTGTTTTAAGAAATTATGTTTTTGCCCACAGTGCCATCTAGTGTCCAGTGGAATCACTGCAGAGAGATTTCATTAATTTCATTTCATTACAGTTCATGAGAGAATTATTATTATTGCTATTATTATTATTATTATTATTATTATTATTATTATTATTATTATTATTATTATATGGTTTTATAAAGAGAAATACAGTGTTTTATAATTTTATCTCTAACATTAATGAGATTTTTGATGCCTTTTAGCTTAATGAGATAATATATGAATAAACAATAAACAATAAATAAATAATCAGTAAACTCACTTTAGCTCTGACGTTCTCAAAGGACGCCGGACTGACCAAAGAGAAACAGATGAGAAATACATCCTAAAACACACAAACACATTGAGTTCATGATTAAACATACAATACAATGTAGGGAACACAGTACACTCTGTGTGTGTGTGTGTGTGTGTGTGTGTGTGTGTGTGTGTGTGTGTGTGTGTGTGTGTGTCCAGCTGTACCGTTTGTGGGTAGGATAGGGGGCGGAGCCTGTCATAATCCTCTTGTCCTGCTGTATCCCAGAGTCCCAGGTTCACAGGTTTGCTGTCCACCATCACATTTGCAGAGTAGTTATCAAAGCTGATAAACACACACACACACACACACACACACACACACATTGTTAAAATGTATTGATGTACTGCTTGTCCTCACACTAGTCTTGTGTTCTTATAAGAATAAACTTTTAACAAGTGTTTCCCCTTTATTAGTCTTTTATTTCCACTTAAAGATGATGTTAGTGTTGATGGAGCTTCAGATCAATAAAGGTAAGAAACTGCTTTTAAATATACTGTAGTGTGTGAGCTGCTGTGAGAATCAGGTGTAGTGGTGACTCACACAGTGGGGATGTACTCTCCAGGGAAGGCGTTGGTGGTGTAGCTGATCAGCAGACATGTTTTACCCACAGCACTGTAACACAAACACACTCCATTAAAACAAACCTGATTCACAGTAAACATCACAAGTAATAGTATGAGTGGGCGTGGCTGAAAAAGGGGAAATG
>NC_083477.1:22161897-22169397 GCF_030014155.1 Tachysurus vachellii | reverse complement strand
TCCAGATCTACACTGTAGTTGTGTTTTATTTTTTTTAACCTAAACCAGTTTCTAGGTGACAAACTCACACACTTACATATTTGATATTTAAGAAGAGGTTTAAAGCCAAAAGGGTGTGGAGTGTGAGGCACATGTCAGTTTGTGCTTCAGTCGATTAAAGAGGAACCAGGTTTAAATAAATAAATGAATTAAAAACTGTCACGACTAAAAACAAACAAACACCCAGACTATAATAACAGAAGTTAACTCACCCGTCTCCGACCACCACACACTTTATCGCCTGCATTTTCTCTCTACTCTGAGACTGAGGAGCCGCGGGGATGAAAACTGCACAGTGAAGGTATGATACAGGAAGCCTGTGTGTGTGTGTGTGTGTGTGTGTGTGTGTGTGTGTGTGTGTGTGTGTGTGTGTGTGTATAGAGTTGTCAGTGTTTCCCCTCCTCTCTATGAGGTTGTGAGCGTGCCCGGTCTTGCGCGTGCGCGTGTGTGAACACACTTCTGCAAATAGCTTCTGAACTGATCTGAGAACAGCAGAATCACAATAATCACAATAATCACAACAATCACAACAATCACAACAATCACAACAATCACAACAATCACGTGCTCTTGTATTAATCCCATAAAATACTTTAATACATTAAATCCGTCTCTTTATCTACTTTACTAATAACTTTTTTTTTCCTGATGTTCATCTGATCTGCAATAAAACAGCAATAACAGATGATTAGTGCTTTATATGATGGTGTGTGTGTCTTTGTGTGTATTTGAGTGTGTGTGTGCTTGTGTGTCTTTGTGTGTATGCAAATGTATATTTTTGTGTGTTTGTGTTTGTTTGTGTGTGTATGTGTGTTTGTGTATGTGTGTGTGTGTCTTTGTGTGTATTTGAATGTATCTTTGTGTGTGTGAATGTTTGTGTGTTTGTTTGTGTCTTTGTATGTTTGTGTGTGTATATGTGTGTGAATGTCTGTGTGTGTTTGTGTGTGTGTTTGTGTGAATGTCTGAGTGTGAATGTTTGTGTGTGTGTGTTTGTCTGTGTGTTTGTGTGTGATTGTGTGTGTGTGAATGTTTTTGTGAGTGTGTGTGTGTGAATGTTTGTGTGTGTGTTTGTGTGTGAGTGCGAATTTTTGTGTGTGAATGTTTGTGTGTGTGTGTGTGTGTGTGTGAATGTTTGTGTGTGTGAATGTTTTTGTGAGTGTGTGTGTTTGTGTGTGAATGTTTGTGTGTGTGTTTGTGTGTGTTTGTGTGTGTGATTTACTCATTAATGAATCAACAGATGAATAAACACATTTTAATAAATACACTTCTTTTATTTCCACCTTTTACACACTAACTTTCGGCTCAAAGTGCAAATAAAACAGTAATAAAGTAATCAAGACAAAACAGTATTAAATTGGGAAAAGTGGAAAACTGAGCTCTAAACAAACAAACAAACAAACAAACAAACAAACAAACAAACATCCCTAATAAATGACAGTTAAAGACAGAAACACTTCAGTGCAGTAGAATGAACGCAGACTGCAGCTTTCTATCACAGTTCCTGTGACCGGATGTGTGGGCGTGGTCACGTGACGTGCTCAGGTGCATTGCAGTTCCAGTTCAGGCCACTAGAGAGTAACATTTATACACACACGACATTCAGATACACAAGAGATAGAGGGACAGAGAGAGAGATAGAGAGAGAGAGAGAGAGAGAGAGAGAGCAATTGTTCTTCACTCATCCTCTGTTATGTGCAGTGAAATGAGCTGAAAGGTGTTTGGAGGATTTTACACTGAATTACACAAATGAAGGTAAGGAATAAATTGTATTTTGCGTGTCAGTGAATTGATTTTGTTTTATGACGATATGATTCTTTATTGTCAGAACATGTCTGAAATTTTTATTGCATCACAGTATATTTTCTGTTACACACAAACATTTTATTTAAAGCAGTTGAAGGAATATGTTCACTATTTAAAATGTTTTATTGTGTGTGTCTGTGTGTGTGTGTGTGTGTGTGTGTGTGTGTGTGTGAGAGAGAGAGAGAGAGAGAGAGAAAGAGAAATTAGTAGAAGATTAATTTTCTCTATATGAATGATAACAAATTTATATCTTACTTCATATAGACAATGACACACACACAGACACACACACACACACGTGTATAAATCTGCAATTATTATACAGGTATGTTAATGTTAAAAGTGTTAATGTAAAGTGTTAGTGTATTAAAAGTGTTAATATAAAATCAGTACAATTTTATTCACTTTTCATTTAAAGATTCATAATTAAATAAACAGATCTGATGAACAATGAAATAATCAACAGCATTATTGTGAAATCTAAAGTAATCTCCAGGAGAAAAACAATAGGTTTGTTTGTATACACACACACACACAGAGTAAAGGTCTGTAATGAATATATGAAGGTCTTTGTTTCTCTGCAGTCTCCATCTTACACAAGCAGCATGGACTCGATGAGAAAGGACAGTTTCCTGTGGGGTAAAGGTACAGAGTCACAACACTGCACATTACTGTACATGAGCCTTTATTTCATTTTATTATTAACAGTAATTATGGAGTGAGCTGTGAAGCAGCACACAGACAGAACACACACATGCATGTGG
The DNA here is from genome assembly GCF_030014155.1 of Tachysurus vachellii. Lineage (NCBI taxonomy): Eukaryota > Metazoa > Chordata > Actinopteri > Siluriformes > Bagridae > Tachysurus > Tachysurus vachellii. Next base: position 22,166,791 of record NC_083477.1, on the reverse strand, counting down.
GATTATTTTAAAGATTTTTTAAATGAAGTTCATAAGAAGATTTTTTTGAGACTTTAGAGGGTTGAAAATGAAATCTGTGTGGATCTGAAACACACTCAGAGGATGTGAAAAGTTACAGCTTCGTTATTAATGTAGAGCGTGCAGGAGCGAGTTCCTCAAGATTATTTATATCACATTTACATAGGGGGCACAAACTTTTGACACCGATAAAATGCTGCCATTTTAACTAGTCTCTAATGATCCATAACATGATCAGAGCCGTGACCTACCAGGAGGAGGGAATGATTTCTGAACCTCAGATCCTTCTTCACCCCGTGAGCTCATTTCCTCTACAGACTCCTGATAAACATCTTCACTCCCTTCTTTCTTCTTCAGGCCGTATTTTTTTATCCCTGAGTTTTGTCAGTGTTTAGAGTAGAGTGAGTTTGGAGACAGTGGTTTAGATGTTACTCAGGGAGGTGATGTTAATGATCTGATTGTGGAGAAACTCCACCGAAGCAGCTGCAGCAACCAGCAACCTTCCTCACAGAAACCCTGATGTGAAGCTCTGACTTCTAACACATTGACCAGTTTACTGAACACCTGGAGAATTTTAAATGGCCTTGACTGTTGGTTCTACTCAGAACCTCAGACGTTTCATGTGTTTATTGATGTTTAAAGTGAAGTATGAAGATGTGGAGTGAAGAGTGAGATATTTTCTTTCTTTGTAGCTCCATCAGCTTTCAGTCAGACGGAGAAGAAGCCGGTGGAAACCATCACAATGCAGAAGAACAACATCCTCGATGATATTCAGGTAGTTCTCATCACACACACACACACACACACACACATACACACACACACACACACACACACTACCTGTACTCTTGACTAATCACATTTCCATACTGTCTCTCACAGAAGCTCCGGCTGGAGATTGAGAACGTTATGAGTGAAATCCACACCATGGAGTCCAATGAGGAGAAGTGAGTCACAGTTTGGGTTCACCAGCACGAAATCACACGTGTTTCATCAGACAAGCTTTTTAGATAATTATACCATCAGTCATCATTTCTCACACCCTTTAAGAAAAAAGGGTTCTTCAGAGGTTCTTTTGATTATATATTCTATATAATAACCTGCAACATAGTAGAACATCTTTGGGTAGCTAAAGGTTCTGAGTTGCTCTGATTCATGTTCACTGTGTTCTCTGTCCAGCACTAACAGTGGTTCTGTACAGTTTTCAGCTCTGCCTCAGTGGGAATCTAGAACATTCTATTTAGAACCTAAAGCAGTGTTAGAAAGAGTTCCAACTGTCATCTTAATTGGGGACTAAGAACCCTTAATAATCCAGCGATCTCTTAAAAGAACCCTTGTTTTCTTAGAGTGTACTCGCTGAGACCTTTAGTGTGCAGAACTTCTCTGAGAACTCTTTATGGAAGTGAAGAGCTATGATGATCCAGTGAACCCTCACAGAACCCGTGAACACATCAGTTGGGTTTGATCTCATGCTGGAATGTCAAGGTTCCAGCTGAAATGTTCTTGAGCAAAACTGAAAAAAAAATGTTAGAAATCAGGAAGGAAATGTTAGAGTTAACTTTAGTATACATTTATTATTCAGTCCTCTCACATCAGTCAGGGTGTGTTATTCTCAGCGTACCACATCACAGAACCGAGAAGAGAACTGAGGAACCGGAAAAAATGAAGCGTTACATTTTCAGTGTAACAGTGACGGTCATGACCAAAAGTGCTCCATTACCAGGAAACACCACACAGTGACACAGACCACTGCTCTGTGTGTGTGTGTGTGTGTGTGTGTGTGGGTGAGTGTGTGTGTGTGGGTGAGTGTTTCCTGTTTTATCAGCACACTAGAGCATTAATGAGAAGCGGAACCTGTAAAATGTGCAGATGTCCAAAACACTGCTTAATGTATAAATCAATGATGTCATCAGAAGTCAAAAAGAATAAAGTGATGATCATTTTGTGTCTTTATCTCTGCCGCTTTGATCTTTTCCCCATCAGTAAGAACATCATCATGAGCAGAATGTTCCTCTGTGGCAAGAAGAAGTTCAACATGGACCCCATGAAGGTGAGCGCTGTTTATTTATTTATTTATTTTGAGCAAATCAAAAGGAATGATTTAAGGCAGAAGAATAAAGATTGAAGTTCAACACAGGATAGAGATGAGGTTAAAGACCAGATATAGGACAGAGGTAAAAAAGAAAGCTTGAAGGAGAGAAAAGAACCACATCCTGTGAAAGAGAAGAACAGATGCAGTGATGTGAAGTGACGCCTACAGCAGATCTCACCAGTGATGGACCAGAAACTCACTGAAGCTCAAAGACAAAGTTCTGCTGAGATCAGAGCTGTTTAACACCAAGTGGAACAAATGAGCAGAAAAAATATCATTCATTACAGCCTCAATCAGGATTAAAACATACTACAAGTTTATTACATTAGATTAGATTAGATTAGATTAGATTACATTACATTACATTACATTACATTAGATTACATTAAATGTTTTTATATTTCACCTTCTGTTTAAAGATATTTATTTATTAATATCAGTAACACAGGAGTGACATAGACATGACATTGGTGTTATGAGATGTTATAACCCTTTGACATAGTGTTATTCTGTCTGTAACAGATCCTGTGAAAGGGTATAAAAGTGGCTTAACATTTTATTTCTTATGAAGCCAAATACATTTATTATGATGCTTAGAGCTTATAACCACTTTTGTATGTTAATGTGTGTGTGTGTGTGTGTGTGTGTGTGTGTGTGTGTGTGTGTGTGTGTGTGTGTGTGTGTTGTAGGGGATTCAGTACTTGTTAGATAATGACCTGTTGGACGAAACTCCAGAAGCAGTGGCTGAGTTTCTGTATAAAGAGGACGGACTCAACAAAACAGCCATCGGAATCTTCCTCGGAGAAAGGCAGGATTTTACATCCCTCTCTCTTCACCTTCTTCTGTTATTCTTCTGTTATTCTGTCACTATTCTTTGTGTTCTTTCTGAGGAACTCACTCAGATCCTCCTCAGTTCTCTACAAGAACACGTTAAAGCTTGATTTGGTTTGAATGATTTTGTAATCTTCTGATTGTGACTGATTTCAGGGAGGAGTTCTACCTGCAGATCCTGAAAGCCTTTGTAGATCTTCACGAGTTCTCAGACCTGAACCTGGTGCAGGCTTTGAGGTACGTGAAGATCTTTTTCAAACTGGATCTGACAGACTGTGATCACGTCACAAGGTCACATTCACCTGTGTTCAGATTCACTTCCGTCTTATATGATGAAGCAGGTAGACACGACTGAAACACAGTTATTGTGTTTAAAAGGATGTCTTTGTAGCTTTTCCTGGATTTGAGTCCTTCAGGAAGTTCAGATGGCACTTTCGTAGTTCAGGAACATTTTTTCTGGTGTTTGTTTTTGCAGGCAGTTTTTGTGGAGTTTCCGTCTCCCAGGTGAGGCTCAGAAGATTGATCGCATGATGGAGGCATTCGCTCAGAGATACTGCATCTGCAACACCGGGGTCTTTCAGTCCACAGGTACAAGAACATCATCAGGAACTTGGAACCTCACCAGAAAAAAAACACCTCACCAGCACTCAGTGTTGCACAGATTACAGTCAGGGGGCGGAGTCAGGGGTGTTTCTTTCAAAATGTCACATGGTTTATTCATAAATATAATTTTCATTGATCAGAAGAATCAAAACTCTGTATTAAAAGGTTTGTACAGAAAGCTGAAGAGCTGAGGTTCAATTCTCAGACACCCTTCTGGTCATGAGCACAGAAGCTTAACATCTCAGAGCTCACCAACATTTATGTGTAAAAAAAAAAAGCAAGCAAATAAAGCTGTGTATCGATCACCTTGTAGAACCCTACAGTGTAGAACCTTCATCAGAGCTCCACAGCAGGACACAGAATAAATCCTGAACATCTTTCTCTTTTTGTAAATAAAGCAGGAGGATCTACAGTAAGATCATTAAGATCTTTAACTCTCACCAGCTGAGGATCTTCTTCCATGTAGCACATTTTCACACACAGTTAACACAAACACGTTCTACACAACTGAACTGAAGTATGTACTGAATGTTGTGTAGAGATGGATGTTGAACCCTTGTGTTTGTGTGTCTTCTGGTCACAGACTCGTGTTATATTCTGTCCTTCGCCATCATCATGCTGAACACCAGCCTGCACAACCCCAACGTCAAGGAGAAAACAACTCTAGAGCGCTTCATCAGCATGAACCGAGGAATTAATCATGGAGGAGATCTTCCCAGTGACCTTCTGACGGTGAGGAACAGTTAAGAGTTCCCTAACCAGAGAACCAGAAGGAACCTGTGTCTGTTTTTAATCCTCTGTGTCTTCTGTTTATTTTGTAGAAACTGTACGAGAGCATCAGGAGCGAACCGTTTAAGATCCCAGAGGACGACGGGAACGATCTCACACACACCTTCTTTAATCCTGACCGAGAGGGATGGCTGCTTAAAGAGGGTGAGAGACATGTCTACAGCTTCTCTGTCCTTTATTCACACACACACACACACACACACACACACACACACACACACACACACGCTCTTTTTAAATAAAGACTTTTTATTTAACCTAGTTTTAGATTTAGGAATCACTGATGTTGGGATTAGCTTTTATTTTATACTTTTTATTTTTGTACAATCTTGTAAGAAGATATTTGTGTTTGAACTTCTTTCATTTATTTATTTATTTATTTATTTATTTATTTATTTATTTATTTATTAAATTCACACCAGAGGATTACATATAACAGAGGTCTAATATTTACTGTCACACACTAACTCTCCCGTCCTCTAGGGGGCAGAGTGAAGACCTGGAAGAGAAGGTGGTTTATTCTGACAGACAGCTGCCTGTATTACTTTCAGTACACCACTG
>NC_083477.1:22149397-22156897 GCF_030014155.1 Tachysurus vachellii | reverse complement strand
CATTAAACCCCATCTTTATAACTGATGATGTCACAGTGAGGATGAAGATCCAGAGGATGGTGATCAGTGTGTGTTCCTCTGTGGTGGGTCTTAGTGTTAGTTGCGTTTCATGGGCCTAGTCTCTTATCTCAGAATAAAGTGTAAACACAATGATTCAGATGGTTCCTCTGTTCCACACCTGATCCTGATAGACGATAAATAAAAGTTTTCCTAATACACCTTTAATGTACGTCAGCCTTTAATCAGCAGTGTTGTGTTTTCATTCTTCTTTTGGATTATTTGTCTTTATTTTTCAGTGTGAACTGATGGATAAAGAATAAAATACAATTTTCTAAATATATTCTGAAAGACTTTGTAGAGATAAAGAGCTCCTAAAGAACTAAACATCTGCCCTGATGTTGAAGCCACTTTATTTCTGCTGAGACGTTTCCTCCGAAGTTACATGAAGGTTTTTATCATCACACTCGTCACTGCTGCTGAGTCCAACCTTTTTTTTTTTTTTTTTTTATACCATTTCTGTGAATCTGCTTCGTAAAACTGAAACTGTGGTCTGAAGCTTCAGTTTCCTTCACTTCCTCTCTCACGTCACCTCCATCTGCTTCTCGTCTTTCTTCTGATTCTTTGCAACGTTAAAGAGAGACACACATCATGTCATCTCTAATACCTGTGTAGGAGGAAACACATCAAAACATTCAAGCTGCACAGAGAAGATCGTTCGATTCTGACCGTTCACGTAGACATTATTGTACAGTTTAGTGTAAGTAGGTCAAATTGAGTGTGTGTGTGTGTGTGTGTGTGTGTGTGAGAGAGAATCGGCCACAGACTCAGTGGTAATTCAGTAGTCAAACAAAGGTGGAGATTGATACAGAGCCGCACCTACAGGACGTATAGTGAGGTCAGGACAGATCATATCTACAAACCTGTAAACACAACAGCAGTGAAAATGTGAACTTCTTCTCAGCTTTGGATCTTTATCACTTTAAATATTTGGTGTTAATGACACGTGGTAATGAACACATTTACACAAGTGCATGAGTTTTATTGAAGCTCTTAAGGCTGTTTGTATGGCAGTCACTAAAAAGCTCTCACAACATGTACGTTCCTGCAGTCGGTCCAGTGCATCTACACACACGTCACGTCACGTCTCAGAGCTTCACAGCTCATCATAAAACACACGCCATGTGAAGCTTCCTCGTCGTCTCTTACACAGAAACAGAACATTCTCCCTGATCCGTATCTCACAGCTCCACTCTGTACACTACGAGTACGAGCGTTAAGTGTCCGCTGATCTCACGACTGAATACACGACTTCTTCTGGTTGCGTTTTTGTCCTTTGGAGCCTGAAAAGACACAAAGACGACATTATTCCACCGAACAGCTCTGAGAAACCTGCCATCAGTGTCCAGGTTTAATCCCATCACAGTCTTACACAATAAACTGGAGTCAACTTTATACTAAAGCTCTGTTCACACTGCACACTTAAAGCTTCTGCATCGTCTCTAATCACTTATCACAATCACAAAAATAGGAGCTCGTTAGTTGTTATAAAAATCAATACTGAAGTAGGTGTGAGAGCTTTATCACAGACCACATCTCAGACTGATGACTCCATAAACGAACGTCACTGCAATCTGTAATTATTTCTACTGATTAATAATAATAATTAAATGTCACGCAACACTTCAGCAACAGCACCCAGAGACCTGGAGGTTCCTGAGCGTTTATACTGCAGTGTTTAAGTGAAGTGAAGTCAGGACACGAGGTTAAACACTGAAGAAGAATTGAACATCAACATGCTGTAACTCTGACTGTGTGTGTTGTTAAGATGTTTGTATTGTTTGTTGTGTTGGAGGATGACGAGAAGCTCGTACCTTCCTCTGCTCCTGTGCTGATCACCTGCATGGAAACGCTTCTCTGAGGCAATTTGGAGGATTTTTTGCTTTTAAATTTTAGCAGGTTTGGTTTTTCTATGACGACAAACGAATCGTCCAGTTCGTCTATGACCGCACTCGCGTCTTTATCCTGTGATGAAGAAGGTGGTGTGTGTTTGCCGTTGGGTATCTGCACGGTCTCAGGCTGCACCTCCTTCACATGATTAGCCGTCTTCGGCGACTCCTTCGTGTGATTGGTCAGTTTTGGGGAGTCTTTGATCTGAGTGGTCAGTTTTGGGGAGTCTTTGATCTGAGTGGTCAGTTTTGGGGAGTCTTTGATCTGAGTGGTCAGTTTTGGGGAGTCTTTGATCTGAGTGGTCAGTTTTGGGGAGTCTTTGATCTGAGTGGTAGGCTTTGCTTGGCCGTGATTGGCTGTTTTCACGTCTGCTGTGTTGTGATTATTGGCTGTCTGTAGATCTGGACTCTGATTGGGCGATCTGCCTTTGAGGAACAACCTGAAGGAGCTGCGCTGCTTCTTTGAACCGAACAAAGGTGATTTATTTACATCTCCTTTACTTTCACTCGTCTCCTCCTGAGGCGCTCCGTCTGACTGCTTGTTAGCGCCCCCACTGGTGTGGAGTAACTTCTCCATGTTGCTTTCTGAGCTGTTCCTGGTGTGTTCCCTGAGCCTGCTCAGATCCTGCAGTGAGCCAGTGAGGCCTAAACTGTTTCCCACCACCAGGGCGTATTTGGGATTGTGGTATTTGTGAGCAGGAACTTTCAGATTGACCTGCTTGGATTCTCCGAGAGACACCTGAAAGCGAGAGGTGGATGCAGGTGGAGCGGGCTGGGTTGTGGTGGGCGGAGCTTTCAGGAGGGGGGTGGGCATGGTGTGTCTGGGGGGTTTGGGAATGTGGAACTCTTGGTACAGGTCCACTTTCTCAGACACAGCATAAAGCTCACGGAAATCGCTATCGAAGAAGTCGACCACATGACCGGACATGACGGTGATGGTGTTCCGGTTCATCCGAGACGAGGTCCATGTGAAACTGTGGGAGGAGACGGAAATGTATAACTGACCGAACGGAAATAATAAAGAAACAAATCAATAAGTAAACGTTGTGGTCTAATTACATTCAAGCATTTTTAGAATAGAGGTAAACTGATGTGACCTGTAGGAGCCGAACATCACTTTCTCTCCGTCCACCAGCATGTACTTGGAGCTCAGGGACCCCGGCAGTTTTCCGAAGGACAGAGCAAGACCGCATCCTCTTACCATCCTCACACACATGTTCTGATGAAACAACCACAAAGATACGGAGTTTAAACTCAGCAACATGACACGAGCACTGAAATTATTCATTCATCATAAAGCTGCTCCGCTGAAATGAAACATCACCACAGAACTTTGTATCATGAGAATAGTTCAGTCTTCTGTCTTCAGTGTGGTTTATAACAAACCATTACCTTGTCTTGGGGTGCACAAACTTTTGCACTCATCTGTATTCTGTGTGCTTAGTACTTAGAGAGAAGGTGCGTTTTATACAATCACTTAAACAAACATCCAGCAAGAAGCTGTTCATCGAGAAGTGTGTGTTTAAACACCCACCCACACACACACACACACACACACACACACACACACACACACAACACACACAACACACACATACATACACACACAGGAGTGCCACTGAAAAGAGAAGACTGGAACAAGAAACAGAGAATAAAGAAGCAAATATGTGTGTGTGTGTGTGTGTGTGTGTGTGTGTGTGTGTGTGTGTGTGTGTGTGTGTGTGTGTGTGTGTGTGTGTGAGAGAGAGAGAGAGAGAGAGAGAGAGAGAGAATTTTAGGAAATAAAAGACCTAAGTGAAGTTTCTTGAGCTTTTTTTACTCTCTGTTCTCAGGAACCATGGAGACTGTAACAGTATTACTGTGTGTGTGTGTGTGTGTGTGTGTGTGTGTGTGTTTTGTAGGCCAGACTTCAGCAGTAATTCTTTCCCTGTACAAAGAAGGGAGTTAACACAAAGGGGGATTTGGATGGAAACTGAAGCAACGTGGCCACAAACACACAAATGACTATTTGTTCAGTTTACACACTGTAGCAACATAACGCTCTTCTTGCACTCATTTCAGCACACACACACACACACACACACACACACACACACACACACACACACACACACACACACACACACACACACACACACACACACAGGGGGAGGGTCATGAGTCACACACTCGTTCCAGCACACACACACACACACACACACACACATCAATTTCTGACATTTGCAGCTTATTATTCTTAAGATTTTTGTAAACATATGTTCTGTATTTGGGGTGTGTGTGTGTGTGTGTGTGTGTGTGTGCGCGTGTGTGTGTGTGTGTGTGTGTGTGTGCTGGAATGAGTGCAAGAAGAGCGTTATGTATGACTCATGACCCTCCCCCTGTGTGTGTGTGTGTGTGTGTGTTCTCACTCTGAGGTGTTGAGCTGAGATCTGCAGCCTGTTGCACATGTCCAGGAAGTGAGGAAGACCTTTCTCATCCAGCAGCAGGTACACAGCAACACCACGTTTACTTGCTGCATCCAGAAGATCCTGCAGGATGAGCAGGTCTGTAAGGAGGTCCATGACCACAGCTATGACCTAACACACACACACACACACACACACACACACACACAGGGCTGATGTTTAAGGAAGTGTGTCTGAAGTCAGCAGTGAAGTTAAAATGTAAAACATAAGTTTTGTGACTCATCAGTGTGGAATTCAGTGTAGAGTGAAACTGAGGATTCAGCAGATTCACATGTTGGAGCAGAGCTGCACTCTGACCTTCACACACAGCTTGCAGTGTGTCAGACCTTCACACACAGCTTGCAGTGTGTCATGTTCATCATTAAAACTCACTTTTCCTCACCACTAGCTTCATTATAGACTTATGAATATAAATGAATATGCAAATTGGGAGGCACACCCGTGCCCTTCTGCCTTAACACGCAAATATCATGAACTTACCTAGCGGGTTAGCGAACTGCTAGTCTCAAGTTACTAATTTTCTCTTATTTCAAGCAGCAGAATATCAGAATGTTACCATGACAACCACCCTCCTGCCTATAGCTAACAAAGGTGAAGTGATCCTGCAGGATCTGTGGGCGGAGTTTTAAAGCCCCGCCCCTGCATTTAAACAAACAAACAAACAATAAACAGGATTGTGATAAACTGCATAAAACTTTAAATGTTTGACCTTAAATCATCAATGTAATGAGAATCAGCCTGGAGGAGGAGTTTATCTAAGCCACACCCACTTCAGCTCAATTCTAAAGGCAGCCTCCTAACAGAGGATTAATTCAGTAAGAGTTTTACAGCTCAGTTGTTGTTGAATATCAGGTTTAACTGAAGTGTCTCTGATCCACACAGATGATTAAAATGTTGTTGTGTGAGAATGAAATTCAAATCCGAGATGAAAACCAATCGCTTAATGATCCTGAAAAACAAAAACAGGTTCCACACCCCAGCATGATGAAGACTGTGTGTGTGTGTGTGAGTGGGGGTTTGTGTGTGTGTGTTTATGTATGTGTGTGTGAGACTGTGTGAGTCTGTGTGTGAGTGTGTGCGTGCGAGTGTGTGTGTGTGTGAGTGTGTGTGTGTGTGTGTTTATGTATGTGTGTGTGAGACTGTGTGAGTCTGTGTGTGAGTGTGTGCGTGCGAGTGTGTGTGTGTGTGAGTGTGTGTGTGAGTGGGGGTTTGTGTGTGTGTTTATGTATGTGTGTGTGAGACGGTGTGAGTGTGTGTGTGTGTGTGTTTATGTATGTGTGTGTTTATGTGTGTGTGTGTGTGTGTGTGTGTGTGTGAGTGTGTGACTGTGTGAGTCTGTGTGTGAGGGTGTGTATGCGAGTGTGTTTGTGTGTTTGTGTGTGACTGTGGTAGTCTGTGTGTGAGGGTGTGTATGAGAGTGTGTGTGTGTGGCTGTGGGAGTCTGTGTGTGAGTGTTTGTGTGTGAGTGTGTGTGTGCAAGTGTGTGTGAGTGTGTGATTTGTGTGTATGTGTGTGTGAGACGGTGTGAGTGTGTGTGTGAGTGTGTGTGTGTGTGTTTATGTATGTGTGTGTTTATGTGTGTGTGTGTGTGTGTGAGTGTGAGTATGCATGTGTGTGTTTGTGTGTATGTGTGTGACTGTGCGAGTCTGTGTGTGAGGGTGTGTTTGTGTGTGTGTGTGTGACTGTGGGAGTCTGTGTGTGAGTGTGTGTGCAAGTGTGTGTGTGTTTGTGTGTGACTGTGGGAGTCTGTGTGTATGCGAGTGTGTGTTTATGTGTGTGTGTGTGACTGTGAGAGTCTGTGTGTGAATGTGTGTGTGACTGTGTGAGTCTGTGTGTGAGTGTGTGCGTGCGAGTGTGTGTGTGTGAGTGTGTGTGTGTGTGTGTGTGAGTGGGGGTTTGTGTGTGTGTTTATGTATGTGTGTGAGACGGTGTGAGTCTGTGTGTGAGTGTGTGTGTGTGTTTATGTATGTGTGTGTTTATGTGTGTGTGTGTGTGTGTGAATGCATGTGTGTGTTTGTGTGTATGTGTGTGAGGGTGTGTATGCGAGTGTGTTTGTGTGTTTGTGTGTGTGACTGTGGGAGTCTGTGTGTGAGGGTGTGTATGCGAGTGTGTGTGTGTTTGTGTGTGTGGCTGTGGGAGTCTGTGTGTGAGTGTTTGTGTGTGAGTGTGTGTGTGCAAGTGTGTGTGTGAGTGTGTGAATGCATGTGTGTGTTTGTGTGTATGTGTGTGACTGTGCGAGTCTGTGTGTGAGGGTGTGTTTGTGTGTGTGTGTGTGACTGTGGGAGTCTGTGTGTGAGTGTGTGTGCAAGTGTGTGTGTGTTTGTGTGTGACTGTGAATGTGTGTGTGACTGTGGGAGTCTGTGTGTGAGTGTGTGTGCAAGTGTTTGTGTGTGACTGTGGGAGTCTGTGTGTATGCGAGTGTGTGTGTTTATGTGTGTGTGTGTGACTGTGAGAGTCTGTGTGTGAATGTGTGTGTGACTGTGGGAGTCTGTGTGTGTGTGTGTTTATGTGTGTGTGTGCACGTGTGTGTGGGTGTTCAAACTATCAGAATAATGATCAGAATAAAGAAGTTCAGAGTGTGAGGTGATGAGAAGAGACAGATGAAGTGCTCTGATCTTTTCCTGAGCTGTGTGTTAGCAGAACAAGCTCCGCCTCCAACCGTTCAGAGAGGAGGAAAGTTCTTTCTCTAGAACAGGAAATAAAAAAACAACATCTGGAAAGACAAGTCAGGAATTAAACGTAGTCCTGCTTCCTCTTTGTCAATCTGCACTCAGAGTCCTAATAAAGTTTCTGGGCTTCTTCTTTTTTCCTGCTTCCTTTACACAAAAAAAATCACGATCTTGACGTTTTCCTGAGTTCCTCAAACGTTCCACACTTTTTATAAAGTCCCTAAATAGCTTCCAGAGTTCCATAAAAAATCTTGGGTTCCTCTAAAGGTTCCCGTAGCTATAGACATGTTTTATAGGAGGACGGTGAGATGTTATGGAGGATCTGATCTATAAACCCAGTGAAGACAGAAGGACATAAGAGTAACGACTCTCTCTTCCTTTCTTTCTCTGGTCATGTGACTGATGGGATGTGAGTAGAAC